>NW_028116087.1:0-152181 GCF_964273445.1 Streptopelia decaocto
CCAAAGTTTCAGCGGGATTTCCAAAATGTTGAAAGGAACTCGAAACATGTGAACATGGGTTTTGAGAATCTCTCCCGGAGTTTGAGAGATTTGGACGTGAAAGGGTACCAGTCTTGTCGGGGATTGGGAACCCTTCGCCAGAATGTCCAAAGTTTCAGCGGGATTTCCAAAATGTTGAAAGGAACTCGAAACATGTCAACCTCGGTTTTGAGAATCTCTCCCGGAGTTTGAGAGATTTGGACGTGAAAGGGTACCAGTCTTGTCGGGGATTGGGAACCCTTCGCCAGAATGTCCAAAGTTTCAGCGGGATTTCCAAAATGTTGAGAGGAACTCGAAACATGTCAACCTTGGTTTTGAGAATCTCTCCCGGAGTCTGAGAGATTTGGACGTGAAAGGGTACCAGTCTTGTCGGGGATTGGGAACCCTTCGCGAGAATGTCCAAAGTTTCAGCGGGATTTCCAAAATGTTGAGAGGAACTCGAAACATGTCAACCTTGGTTTTGAGAATCTCTCCCGGAGTTTGAGAGATTTGGACGTGAAAGGGTACCAGTCTTGTCGGGGATTGGGAACCCTTCGCGAGAATGTCCAAAGCTTCAGCGGGATTTCCAAAATGTTGAGAGGAACTCGAATCATGTCAACCTTGGTTTTGAGAATCTCTCCCGGAGTTTGAGAGATTTGGACGTGAAAGGGTACCAGTCTTGTCGGGGATTGGGAACCCTTCGCCAGAATGTCCAAAGTTTCAGCGGGATTTCCAAAATGTTGAGAGGAACTCGAATCATGTCAACCTTGGTTTTGAGAATCTCTCCCGGAGTTTGAGAGATTTGGACGTGAAAGGGTACCAGTCTTGTCGGGGATTGGGAACCCTTCGCGAGAATGTCCAAAGTTTCAGCGGGATTTCCAAAATGTTGAAAGGAACTCGAAACATGTGAACATGGGTTTTGAGAATCTCTCCCGGAGTTTGAGAGATTTGGACGTGAAAGGGTACCAGTCTTGTCGGGGATTGGGAACCCTTCGCCAGAATGTCCAAAGTTTCAGCGGGATTTCCAAAATGTTGAAAGGAACTCGAAACATGTCAACCTCGGTTTTGAGAATCTCTCCCGGAGTCTGAGAGATTTGGACGTGAAAGGGTACCAGTCTTGTCGGGGATTGGGAACCCTTCGCCAGAATGTCCAAAGTTTCAGCGGGATTTCCAAAATGTTGAGAGGAACTCGAAACATGTCAACCTTGGTTTTGAGAATCTCTCCCGGAGTTTGAGAGATTTGGACGTGAAAGGGTACCAGTCTTGTCGGGGATTGGGAACCCTTCGCGAGAATGTCCAAAGTTTCAGCGGGATTTCCAAAATGTTGAGAGGAACTCGAAACATGTCAACCTTGGTTTTGAGAATCTCTCCCGGAGTTTGAGAGATTTGGACGTGAAAGGGTACCAGTCTTGTCGGGGATTGGGAACCCTTCGCCAGAATGTCCAAAGCTTCAGCGGGATTTCCAAAATGTTGAGAGGAACTCGAAACATGTCAACCTCGGTTTTGAGAATCTCTCCCGGAGTTTGAGAGATTTGGACGTGAAAGGGTACCAGTCTTGTCGGGGATTGGGAACCCTTCGCCAGAATGTCCAAAGTTTCAGCGGGATTTCCAAAATGTTGAGAGGAACTCGAAACATGTCAACCTTGGTTTTGAGAATCTCTCCCGGAGTTTGAGAGATTTGGACGTGAAAGGGTACCAGTCTTGTCGGGGATTGGGAACCCTTCGCGAGAATGTCCAAAGTTTCAGCGGGATTTCCAAAATGTTGAGAGGAACTCGAAACATGTCAACCTTGGTTTTGAGAATCTCTCCCGGAGTTTGAGAGATTTGGACGTGAAAGGGTACCAGTCTTGTCGGGGATTGGGAACCCTTCGCCAGAATGTCCAAAGTTTCAGCGGGATTTCCAAAATGTTGAGAACAACTCGAAACATGTCAACCTTGGTTTTCAGAATCTCTCCCGGAGTCTGAGAGATTTGGACGTGAAAGGGTACCAGTCTTGTCGGGGATTGGGAACCCTTCGCGAGAATGTCCAAAGTTTCAGCGGGATTTCCAAAATGTTGAGAGGAACTCGAAACATGTCAACCTTGGTTTTGAGAATCTCTCCCGGAGTTTGAGAGATTTGGACGTGAAAGGGTACCAGTCTTGTCGGGGATTGGGAACCCTTCGCGAGAATGTCCAAAGTTTCAGTGGGATTTCCAAAATGTTGAGAGGAACTCGAAACATGTCAACCTTGGTTTTGAGAATCTCTCCCGGAGTTTGAGAGATTTGGACGTGAAAGGGTACCAGTCTTGTCGGGGATTGGGAACCCTTCGCCAGAATGTCCAAAGTTTCAGCGGGATTTCCAAAATGTTGAGAGGAACTCGAAACCTGTCAACCTCGGTTTTGAGAATCTCTCCCGGAGTTTGAGAGATTTGGACGTGAAAGGGTACCAGTCTTGTCGGGGATTGGGAACCCTTCGCCAGAATGTCCAAAGTTTCAGCGGGATTTCCAAAATGTTGAGAGGAACTCGAAACATGTCAACCTTGGTTTTGAGAATCTCTCCCGGAGTTTGAGAGATTTGGACGTGAAAGGGTACCAGTCTTGTCGGGGACTGGGAACCCTTCGCCAGAATGTCCAAAGTTTCAGCGGGATTTCCAAAATGTTGAGAGGAACTCTAAACATGTCAACCTTGGTTTTAAGAATCTCTCCCGGAGTTTGAGAGATTTGGACGTGAAAGGGTACCAGTCTTGTCGGGGATTGGGAACCCTTCGCCAGAATGTCCAAAGTTATAGCGGGATTTCCAAAATGTTGAGAGGAACTCGAAACATGTCAACCTTGGTTTTGAGAATCTCTCCCGGAGTTTGAGAGATTTGGACGTGAAAGGGTACCAGTCTTGTCGGGGATTGGGAACCCTTCGCGAGAATGTCCAAAGTTTCAGCGGGATTTCCAAAATGTTGAGAGGAACTCGAAACATGTCAACCTTGGTTTTCAGAATCTCTCCCGGAGTCTGAGAGATTTGGACGTGAAAGGGTACCAGTCTTGTCGGGGATTGGGAACCCTTCGCGAGAATGTCCAAAGTTTCAGCGGGATTTCCAAAATGTTGAGAGGAACTCGAAACATGTCAACCTTGGTTTTGAGAATCTCTCCCGGAGTTTGAGAGATTTGGACGTGAAAGGGTACCAGTCTTGTCGGGGATTGGGAACCCTTCGCGAGAATGTCCAAAGTTTCAGTGGGATTTCCAAAATGTTGAGAGGAACTCGAAACATGTCAACCTTGGTTTTGAGAATCTCTCCCGGAGTTTGAGAGATTTGGACGTGAAAGGGTACCAGTCTTGTCGGGGATTGGGAACCCTTCGCCAGAATGTCCAAAGTTTCAGCGGGATTTCCAAAATGTTGAGAGGAACTCGAAACATGTCAACCTTGGTTTTAAGAATCTCTCCCGGAGTTTGAGAGATTTGGACGTGAAAGGGTACCAGTCTTGTCGGGGATTGGGAACCCTTCGCCAGAATGTCCAAAGTTTCAGCGGGATTTCCAAAATGTTGAGAGGAACTCGAAACATGTCAACCTTGGTTTTGAGAATCTCTCCCGGAGTTTGAGAGATTTGGACGTGAAAGGGTACCAGTCTTGTCGGGGATTGGGAACCCTTCGCGAGAATGTCCAAAGTTTCAGCGGGATTTCCAAAATGTTGAGAGGAACTCGAAACATGTCAACCTCGGTTTTGAGAATCTCTCCCGGAGTTTGAGAGATTTGGATGTGAAAGGGTACCAGTCTTGTCGGGGATTGGGAACCCTTCGCGAGAATGTCCAAAGCTTCAGCGGGATTTCCAAAATGTTGAGAGGAACTTGAAACATGTCAACCTTGGTTTTGAGAATCTCTCCCGGAGTTTGAGAGATTTGGACGTGAAAGGGTACCAGTCTTGTCGGGGATTGGGAACCCTTCGCCAGTATGTCCAAAGTTATAGCGGGATTTCCAAAATGTTGAGAGGAACTCGAAACATGTCAACCTTGGTTTTGAGAATCTCTCCCGGAGTTTGAGAGATTTGGACGTGAAAGGGTACCAGTCTTGTCGGGGATTGGGAACCCTTCGCCAGAATGTCCAAAGTTTCAGCGGGATTTCCAAAATGTTGAGAGGAACTCGAAACATGTCAACCTCGGTTTTGAGAATCTCTCCCGGAGTTTGAGAGATTTGGACGTGAAAGGGTACCAGTCTTGTCGGGGATTGGGAACCCTTCGCGAGAATGTCCAAAGCTTCAGCGGGATTTCCAAAATGTTGAAAGGAACTCGAATCATGTCAACCTTGGTTTTGAGAATCTCTCCCGGAGTTTGAGAGATTTGGACGTGAAAGGGTACCAGTCTTGTCGGGGATTGGGAACCCTTCGCCAGAATGTCCAAAGTTTCAGCGGGATTTCCAAAATGTTGAGAGGAACTCGAAACATGTGAACCTTGGTTTTGAGAATCTCTCCCGGAGTTTGAGAGATTTGGACGTGAAAGGGTACCAGTCTTGTCGGGGATTGGGAACCCTTCGCCAGAATGTCCAAAGTTTCAGCGGGATTTCCAAAATGTTGAGAGGAACTCGAATCATGTCAACCTTGGTTTTGAGAATCTCTCCCGGAGTTTGAGAGATTTGGACGTGAAAGGGTACCAGTCTTGTCGGGGATTGGGAACCCTTCGCGAGAATGTCCAAAGTTTCAGTGGGATTTCCAAAATGTTGAGAGGAACTCGAAACATGTCAACCTTGGTTTTGAGAATCTCTCCCGGAGTTTGAGAGATTTGGACGTGAAAGGGTACCAGTCTTGTCGGGGATTGGGAACCCTTCGCGAGAATGTCCAAAGTTTCAGCGGGATTTCCAAAATGTTGAGAGGAACTCGAAACATGTCAACCTCGGTTTTGAGAATCTCTCCCGGAGTTTGAGAGATTTGGACGTGAAAGGGTACCAGTCTTGTCGGGGATTGGGAACCCTTCGCCAGAATGTCCAAAGTTTCAGCGGGATTTCCAAAATGTTGAGAGGAACTCGAAACATGTCAACCTTGGTTTTGAGAATCTCTCCCGGAGTTTGAGAGATTTGGACGTGAAAGGGTACCAGTCTTGTCGGGGATTGGGAACCCTTCGCCAGAATGTCCAAAGTTTCAGCGGGATTTCCAAAATGTTGAGAGGAACTCGAAACATGTCAACCTCGGTTTTGAGAATCTCTCCCGGAGTTTGAGAGATTTGGACGTGAAAGGGTACCAGTCTTGTCGGGGATTGGGAACCCTTCGCCAGAATGTCCAAAGTTTCAGCGGGATTTCCAAAATGTTGAGAGGAACTCGAAACATGTCAACCTCGGTTTTGAGAATCTCTCCCGGAGTTTGAGAGATTTGGACGTGAAAGGGTACCAGTCTTGTCGGGGATTGGGAACCCTTCGCGAGAATGTCCAAAGCTTCAGCGGGATTTCCAAAATGTTGAGAGGAACTCGAATCATGTCAACCTTGGTTTTGAGAATCTCTCCCGGAGTTTGAGAGATTTGGACGTGAAAGGGTACCAGTCTTGTCGGGGATTGGGAACCCTTCGCGAGAATGTGCAAAGTTTCAGCGGGATTTCCAAAATGTTGAGAGGAACTCGAAACATGTCAACCTCGGTTTTGAGAATCTCTCCCGGAGTTTGAGAGATTTGGACGTGAAAGTGTACCAGTCTTGTCGGGGATTGGGAACCCTTCGCGAGATTGTCCAAAGTTTCAGCGGGATTTCCAAAATGTTGAGAGGAACTCGAAACATGTCAACCTTGGTTTTGAGAATCTCTCCCGGAGTTTGAGAGATTTGGACGTGAAAGGGTACCAGTCTTGTCGGGGATTGGGAACCCTTCGCGAGAATGTCCAAAGTTTCAGTGGGATTTCCAAAATGTTGAGAGGAACTCGAAACATGTGAACCTTGGTTTTGAGAATCTCTCCCGGAGTTTGAGAGATTTGGACGTGAAAGGGTACCAGTCTTGTCGGGGATTGGGAACCCTTCGCGAGAATGTCCAAAGCTTCAGCGGGATTTCCAAAATGTTGAGAGGAACTCGAATCATGTCAACCTTGGTTTTGAGAATCTCTCCCGGAGTTTGAGAGATTTGGACGTGAAAGGGTACCAGTCTTGTCGGGGATTGGGAACCCTTCGCCAGAATGTCCAAAGTTTCAGCGGGATTTCCAAAATGTTGAGAGGAACTCGAATCATGTCAACCTTGGTTTTGAGAATCTCTCCCGGAGTTTGAGAGATTTGGACGTGAAAGGGTACCAGTCCTGTCGGGGATTGGGAACCCTTCGCCAGAATGTCCAAAGTTTCAGCGGGATTTCCAAAATGTTGAGAGGAACTCGAAACATGTCAACCTTGGTTTTGAGAATCTCTCCCGGAGTCTGAGAGATTTGGACGTGAAAGGGTACCAGTCTTGTCGGGGATTGGGAACCCTTCGCGAGAATGTCCAAAGTTTCAGCGGGATTTCCAAAATGTTGAGAGGAACTCGAAACATGTCAACCTTGGTTTTGAGAATCTCTCCCGGAGTTTGAGAGATTTGGACGTGAAAGGGTACCAGTCTTGTCGGGGATTGGGAACCCTTCGCCAGAATGTCCAAAGCTTCAGCGGGATTTCCAAAATGTTGAGAGGAACTCGAATCATGTCAACCTTGGTTTTGAGAATCTCTCCCGGAGTTTGAGAGATTTGGACGTGAAAGGGTACCAGTCTTGTCGGGGATTGGGAACCCTTCGCCAGAATGTCCAAAGTTTCAGCGGGATTTCCAAAATGTTGAGAGGAACTCGAATCATGTCAACCTTGGTTTTGAGAATCTCTCCCGGAGTTTGAGAGATTTGGACGTGAAAGGGTACCAGTCTTGTCGGGGATTGGGAACCCTTCGCGAGAATGTCCAAAGTTTCAGCGGGATTTCCAAAATGTTGAGAGGAACTCGAAACATGTCAACCTCGGTTTTGAGAATCTCTCCCGGAGTTCGAGAGATTTGGACGTGAAAGGGTACCAGTCTTGTCGGGGATTGGGAACCCTTCGCCAGAATGTCCAAAGTTTCAGCGGGATTTCCAAAATGTTGAGAGGAACTCGCAACATGTCAACCTTGGTTTTGAGAATCTCTCCCGGAGTTTGAGAGATTTGGACGTGAAAGGGTACCAGTCTTGTCGGGGATTGGGAACCCTTCGCCAGAATGTCCAAAATTATAGCAAGATTTCCAAAATGTTGAGAGGAACTCGAAACATGTCAACCTTGGTTTTGAGAATCTCTCCCGGAGTTTGAGAGATTTGGACGTGAAAGGGTACCAGTCTTGTCGGGGATTGGGAACCCTTCGCCAGAATGTCCAAAGTTTCAGCGGGATTTCCAAAATGTTGAGAGGAACTCGAAACATGTCAACCTTGGTTTTCAGAATCTCTCCCGGAGTCTGAGAGATTTGGACGTGAAAGGGTACCAGTCTTGTCGGGGATTGGGAACCCTTCGCCAGAATGTCCAAAGTTTCAGCGGGATTTCCAAAATGTTGAGAGGAACTCGAAACATGTCAACCTTGGTTTTGAGAATCTCTCCCGGAGTCTGAGAGATTTGGACGTGAAAGGGTACCAGTCTTGTCGGGGATTGGGAACCCTTCGCGAGAATGTCCAAAGTTTCAGCGGGATTTCCAAAATGTTGAGAGGAACTCGAAACATGTCAACCTTGGTTTTGAGAATCTCTCCCGGAGTTTGAGAGATTTGGACGTGAAAGGGTACCAGTCTTGTCGGGGATTGGGAACCCTTCGCCAGAATGTCCAAAGCTTCAGCGGGATTTCCAAAATGTTGAGAGGAACTCGAATCATGTCAACCTTGGTTTTGAGAATCTCTCCCGGAGTTTGAGAGATTTGGACGTGAAAGGGTACCAGTCTTGTCGGGGATTGGGAACCCTTCGCCAGAATGTCCAAAGTTTCAGCGGGATTTCCAAAATGTTGAGAGGAACTCGAATCATGTCAACCTTGGTTTTGAGAATCTCTCCCGGAGTTTGAGAGATTTGGACGTGAAAGGGTACCAGTCTTGTCGGGGATTGGGAACCCTTCGCGAGAATGTCCAAAGTTTCAGCGGGATTTCCAAAATGTTGAGAGGAACTCGAAACATGTCAACCTCGGTTTTGAGAATCTCTCCCGGAGTTCGAGAGATTTGGACGTGAAAGGGTACCAGTCTTGTCGGGGATTGGGAACCCTTCGCCAGAATGTCCAAAGTTTCAGCGGGATTTCCAAAATGTTGAGAGGAACTCGCAACATGTCAACCTTGGTTTTGAGAATCTCTCCCGGAGTTTGAGAGATTTGGACGTGAAAGGGTACCAGTCTTGTCGGGGATTGGGAACCCTTCGCCAGAATGTCCAAAATTATAGCGGGATTTCCAAAATGTTGAGAGGAACTCGAAACATGTCAACCTTGGTTTTGAGAATCTCTCCCGGAGTTTGAGAGATTTGGACGTGAAAGGGTACCAGTCTTGTCGGGGATTGGGAACCCTTCGCCAGAATGTCCAAAGTTTCAGCGGGATTTCCAAAATGTTGAGAGGAACTCGAAACATGTCAACCTTGGTTTTCAGAATCTCTCCCGGAGTCTGAGAGATTTGGACGTGAAAGGGTACCAGTCTTGTCGGGGATTGGGAACCCTTCGCGAGAATGTCCAAAGTTTCAGCGGGATTTCCAAAATGTTGAGAGGAACTCGAAACATGTGAACCTTGGTTTTGAGAATCTCTCCCGGAGTTTGAGAGATTTGGACGTGAAAGGGTACCAGTCTTGTCGGGGATTGGGAACCCTTCGCCAGAATGTCCAAAGTTTCAGCGGGATTTCCAAAATGTTGAGAGGAACTCGAAACATGTCAACCTTGGTTTTGAGAATCTCTCCCGGAGTTTGAGAGATTTGGACGTGAAAGGGTACCAGTCTTGTCGGGGATTGGGAACCCTTCGCGAGAATGTCCAAAGTTTCAGCGGGATTTCCAAAATGTTGAGAGGAACTCGAAACATGTCAACCTCGGTTTTGAGAATCTCTCCCGGAGTTCGAGAGATTTGGACGTGAAAGGGTACCAGTCTTGTCGGGGATTGGGAACCCTTCGCCAGAATGTCCAAAGTTTCAGCGGGATTTCCAAAATGTTGAGAGGAACTCGAAACATGTCAACCTTGGTTTTGAGAATCTCTCCCAGAGTTTGAGAGATTTGGACGTGAAAGGGTACCAGTCTTGTCGGGGATTGGGAACCCTTCGCCAGAATGTCCAAAGTTATAGCGGGATTTCCAAAATGTTGAGAGGAACTCGAAACATGTCAACCTTGGTTTTGAGAATCTCTCCCGGAGTTTGAGAGATTTGGACGTGAAAGGGTACCAGTCTTGTCGGGGATTGGGAACCCTTCGCCAGAATGTCCAAAGTTTCAGCGGGATTTCCAAAATGTTGAGAGGAACTCGAAACATGTCAACCTTGGTTTTCAGAATCTCTCCCGGAGTCTGAGAGATTTGGACGTGAAAGGGTACCAGTCTTGTCGGGGATTGGGAACCCTTCGCGAGAATGTCCAAAGTTTCAGCGGGATTTCCAAAATGTTGAGAGGAACTCGAAACATGTGAACCTTGGTTTTGAGAATCTCTCCCGGAGTTTGAGAGATTTGGACGTGAAAGGGTACCAGTCTTGTCGGGGATTGGGAACCCTTCGCGAGAATGTCCAAAGTTTCAGTGGGATTTCCAAAATGTTGAGAGGAACTCGAAACATGTCAACCTTGGTTTTGAGAATCTCTCCCGGAGTTTGAGAGATTTGGACGTGAAAGGGTACCAGTCTTGTCGGGGATTGGGAACCCTTCGCCAGAATGTCCAATGTTTCAGCGGGATTTCCAAAATGTTGAGAGGAACTCGAAACCTGTCAACCTCGGTTTTGAGAATCTCTCCCGGAGTTTGAGAGATTTGGACGTGAAAGGGTACCAGTCTTGTCGGGGATTGGGAACCCTTCGCGAGAATGTCCAAAGTTTCAGCGGGATTTCCAAAATGTTGAGAGGAACTCGAAACATGTCAACCTTGGTTTTGAGAATCTCTCCCGGAGTTTGAGAGATTTGGACGTGAAAGGGTACCAGTCTTGTCGGGGACTGGGAACCCTTCGCCAGAATGTCCAAAGTTTCAGCGGGATTTCCAAAATGTTGAGAGGAACTCGAAACATGTCAACCTTGGTTTTAAGAATCTCTCCCGGAGTTTGAGAGATTTGGACGTGAAAGGGTACCAGTCTTGTCGGGGATTGGGAACCCTTCGCCAGAATGTCCAAAGTTATAGCGGGATTTCCAAAATGTTGAGAGGAACTCGAAACATGTCAACCTTGGTTTTGAGAATCTCTCCCGGAGTTTGAGAGATTTGGACGTGAAAGGGTACCAGTCTTGTCGGGGATTGGGAACCCTTCGCGAGAATGTCCAAAGTTTCAGCGGGATTTCCAAAATGTTGAGAGGAACTCGAAACATGTCAACCTTGGTTTTCAGAATCTCTCCCGGAGTCTGAGAGATTTGGACGTGAAAGGGTACCAGTCTTGTCGGGGATTGGGAACCCTTCGCGAGAATGTCCAAAGTTTCAGCGGGATTTCCAAAATGTTGAGAGGAACTCGAAACATGTCAACCTTGGTTTTGAGAATCTCTCCCGGAGTTTGAGAGATTTGGACGTGAAAGGGTACCAGTCTTGTCGGGGATTGGGAACCCTTCGCGAGAATGTCCAAAGTTTCAGTGGGATTTCCAAAATGTTGAGAGGAACTCGAAACATGTCAACCTTGGTTTTGAGAATCTCTCCCGGAGTTTGAGAGATTTGGACGTGAAAGGGTACCAGTCTTGTCGGGGATTGGGAACCCTTCGCCAGAATGTCCAAAGTTTCAGCGGGATTTCCAAAATGTTGAGAGGAACTCGAAACATGTCAACCTTGGTTTTAAGAATCTCTCCCGGAGTTTGAGAGATTTGGACGTGAAAGGGTACCAGTCTTGTCGGGGATTGGGAACCCTTCGCGAGAATGTCCAAAGTTTCAGCGGGATTTCCAAAATGTTGAGAGGAACTCGAAACATGTCAACCTTGGTTTTGAGAATCTCTCCCGGAGTTTGAGAGATTTGGACGTGAAAGGGTACCAGTCTTGTCGGGGATTGGGAACCCTTCGCGAGAATGTCCAAAGTTTCAGCGGGATTTCCAAAATGTTGAGAGGAACTCGAAACATGTCAACCTCGGTTTTGAGAATCTCTCCCGGAGTTTGAGAGATTTGGATGTGAAAGGGTACCAGTCTTGTCGGGGATTGGGAACCCTTCGCGAGAATGTCCAAAGCTTCAGCGGGATTTCCAAAATGTTGAGAGGAACTCGAAACATGTCAACCTTGGTTTTGAGAATCTCTCCCGGAGTTTGAGAGATTTGGACGTGAAAGGGTACCAGTCTTGTCGGGGATTGGGAACCCTTCGCCAGTATGTCCAAAGTTATAGCGGGATTTCCAAAATGTTGAGAGGAACTCGAAACATGTCAACCTTGGTTTTGAGAATCTCTCCCGGAGTTTGAGAGATTTGGACGTGAAAGGGTACCAGTCTTGTCGGGGATTGGGAACCCTTCGCCAGAATGTCCAAAGTTTCAGCGGGATTTCCAAAATGTTGAGAGGAACTCGAAACATGTCAACCTCGGTTTTGAGAATCTCTCCCGGAGTTTGAGAGATTTGGACGTGAAAGGGTACCAGTCTTGTCGGGGATTGGGAACCCTTCGCGAGAATGTCCAAAGCTTCAGCGGGATTTCCAAAATGTTGAAAGGAACTCGAATCATGTCAACCTTGGTTTTGAGAATCTCTCCCGGAGTTTGAGAGATTTGGACGTGAAAGGGTACCAGTCTTGTCGGGGATTGGGAACCCTTCGCCAGAATGTCCAAAGTTTCAGCGGGATTTCCAAAATGTTGAGAGGAACTCGAAACATGTAAACCTTGGTTTTGAGAATCTCTCCCGGAGTTTGAGAGATTTGGACGTGAAAGGGTACCAGTCTTGTCGGGGATTGGGAACCCTTCGCGAGAATGTCCAAAGTTTCAGCGGGATTTCCAAAATGTTGAGAGGAACTCGAATCATGTCAACCTTGGTTTTGAGAATCTCTCCCGGAGTTTGAGAGATTTGGACGTGAAAGGGTACCAGTCTTGTCGGGGATTGGGAACCCTTCGCGAGAATGTCCAAAGTTTCAGTGGGATTTCCAAAATGTTGAGAGGAACTCGAAACATGTCAACCTTGGTTTTGAGAATCTCTCCCGGAGTTTGAGAGATTTGGACGTGAAAGGGTACCAGTCTTGTCGGGGATTGGGAACCCTTCGCCAGAATGTCCAAAGTTTCAGCGGGATTTCCAAAATGTTGAGAGGAACTCGAAACATGTCAACCTCGGTTTTGAGAATCTCTCCCGGAGTTTGAGAGATTTGGACGTGAAAGGGTACCAGTCTTGTCGGGGATTGGGAACCCTTCGCGAGAATGTCCAAAGCTTCAGCGGGATTTCCAAAATGTTGAAAGGAACTCGAATCATGTCAACCTTGGTTTTGAGAATCTCTCCCGGAGTTTGAGAGATTTGGACGTGAAAGGGTACCAGTCTTGTCGGGGATTGGGAACCCTTCGCCAGAATGTCCAAAGTTTCAGCGGGATTTCCAAAATGTTGAGAGGAACTCGAAACATGTGAACCTTGGTTTTGAGAATCTCTCCCGGAGTTTGAGAGATTTGGACGTGAAAGGGTACCAGTCTTGTCGGGGATTGGGAACCCTTCGCGAGAATGTCCAAAGTTTCAGCGGGATTTCCAAAATGTTGAGAGGAACTCGAATCATGTCAACCTTGGTTTTGAGAATCTCTCCCGGAGTTTGAGAGATTTGGACGTGAAAGGGTACCAGTCTTGTCGGGGATTGGGAACCCTTCGCGAGAATGTCCAAAGTTTCAGTGGGATTTCCAAAATGTTGAGAGGAACTCGAAACATGTCAACCTTGGTTTTGAGAATCTCTCCCGGAGTTTGAGAGATTTGGACGTGAAAGGGTACCAGTCTTGTCGGGGATTGGGAACCCTTCGCCAGAATGTCCAAAGTTTCAGCGGGATTTCCAAAATGTTGAGAGGAACTCGAAACATGTCAACCTCGGTTTTGAGAATCTCTCCCGGAGTTTGAGAGATTTGGACGTGAAAGGGTACCAGTCTTGTCGGGGATTGGGAACCCTTCGCCAGAATGTCCAAAGTTTCAGCGGGATTTCCAAAATGTTGAGAGGAACTCGAAACATGTCAACCTTGGTTTTGAGAATCTCTCCCGGAGTTTGAGAGATTTGGACGTGAAAGGGTACCAGTCTTGTCGGGGATTGGGAACCCTTCGCCAGAATGTCCAAAGTTTCAGCGGGATTTCCAAAATGTTGAGAGGAACTCGAAACATGTCAACCTCGGTTTTGAGAATCTCTCCCGGAGTTTGAGAGATTTGGACGTGAAAGGGTACCAGTCTTGTCGGGGATTGGGAACCCTTCGCCAGAATGTC
This sequence comes from Streptopelia decaocto, assembly GCF_964273445.1. Taxonomy (NCBI): domain Eukaryota; kingdom Metazoa; phylum Chordata; class Aves; order Columbiformes; family Columbidae; genus Streptopelia; species Streptopelia decaocto. The sequence goes on from NW_028116087.1 coordinate 13,434, forward strand.
CAAAGCTTCAGCAGGATTTCCAAAATGTTGAGAGTAACTCGAATCATGTCAACCTTGGTTTTGAGAATCTCTCACGGAGTTTGAGAGATTTGGACGTGAAAGGGTACCAGTCTTGTCGGGGATTGGGAACCCTTCGCCAGAATGTCCAAAGTTTCAGCGGGATTTCCAAAATGTTGAGAGGAACTCGAATCATGTCAACCTTGGTTTTGAGAATCTCTCCCGGAGTTTGAGAGATTTGGACGTGAAAGGGTACCAGTCCTGTCGGGGATTGGGAACCCTTCGCGAGAATGTGCAAAGTTTCAGCGGGATTTCCAAAATGTTGAGAGGAACTCGAAACATGTCAACCTCGGTTTTGAGAATCTCTCCCGGAGTTTGAGAGATTTGGACGTGAAAGTGTACCAGTCTTGTCGGGGATTGGGAACCCTTCGCGAGATTGTCCAAAGTTTCAGCGGGATTTCCAAAATGTTGAGAGGAACTCGAAACATGTCAACCTTGGTTTTGAGAATCTCTCCCGGAGTTTGAGAGATTTGGACGTGAAAGGGTACCAGTCTTGTCGGGGATTGGGAACCCTTCGCCAGAATGTCCAAAGTTTCAGCGGGATTTCCAAAATGTTGAGAGGAACTCGAAACATGTGAACCTTGGTTTTGAGAATCTCTCCCGGAGTTTGAGAGATTTGGACGTGAAAGGGTACCAGTCTTGTCGGGGATTGGGAACCCTTCGCGAGAATGTCCAAAGCTTCAGCGGGATTTCCAAAATGTTGAGAGGAACTCGAATCATGTCAACCTTGGTTTTGAGAATCTCTCCCGGAGTTTGAGAGATTTGGACGTGAAAGGGTACCAGTCTTGTCGGGGATTGGGAACCCTTCGCCAGAATGTCCAAAGTTTCAGCGGGATTTCCAAAATGTTGAGAGGAACTCGAATCATGTCAACCTTGGTTTTGAGAATCTCTCCCGGAGTTTGAGAGATTTGGACGTGAAAGGGTACCAGTCCTGTCGGGGATTGGGAACCCTTCGCCAGAATGTCCAAAGTTTCAGCGGGATTTCCAAAATGTTGAGAGGAACTCGAAACATGTCAACCTCGGTTTTCAGAATCTCTCCCGGAGTTTGAGAGATTTGGACGTGAAAGGGTACCAGTCTTGTCGGGGATTGGGAACCCTTCGCCAGAATGTCCAAAGTTTCAGCGGGATTTCCAAAATGTTGAGAGGAACTCGAAACATGTCAACCTTGGTTTTGAGAATCTCTCCCGGAGTTTGAGAGATTTGGACGTGTAAGGGTACCAGTCTTGTCGGGGATTGGGAACCCTTCGCGAGAATGTCCAAAGTTTCAGCGGGATTTCCAAAATGTTGAGAGGAACTCGAATCATGTCAACCTTGGTTTTGAGAATCTCTCCCGGAGTTTGAGAGATTTGGACGTGAAAGGGTACCAGTCTTGTCGGGGATTGGGAACCCTTCGCCAGAATGTCCAAAGTTTCAGCGGGATTTCCAAAATGTTGAGAGGAACTCGAATCATGTCAACCTTGGTTTTGAGAATCTCTCCCGGAGTTTGAGAGATTTGGACGTGAAAGGGTACCAGTCTTGTCGGGGATTGGGAACCCTTCGCGAGAATGTCCAAAGTTTCAGCGGGATTTCCAAAATGTTGAGAGGAACTCGAAACATGTCAACCTTGGTTTTGAGAATCTCTCCCGGAGTTTGAGAGATTTGGACGTGAAAGGATACCAGTCTTGTCGGGGATTGGGAACCCTTCGCCAGAATGTCCAAAGTTTCAGCGGGATTTCCAAAATGTTGAGAGGAACTCGAAGCATGTCAACCTCGGTTTTGAGAATCTCTCCCGGAGTTTGAGAGATTTGGACGTGAAAGGGTACCAGTCTTGTCGGGGATTGGGAACCCTTCGCGAGAATGTCCAAAGTTTCAGCGGGATTTCCAAAATGTTGAGAGGAACTCGAAACATGTCAACCTCGGTTTTGAGAATCTCTCCCGGAGTTTGAGAGATTTGGACGTGAAAGGGTACCAGTCTTGTCGGGGATTAGGAACCCTTCGCGAGAATGTCCAAAGTTTCAGCGGGATTTCCAAAATGTTGAGAGGAACTCGAAACATGTCAACCTCGGTTTTGAGAATCTCTCCCGGAGTTTGAGAGATTTGGACGTGAAAGGGTACCAGTCTTGTCGGGGATTGGGAACCCTTCGCGAGAATGTCCAAAGTTTCAGCGGGATTTCCAAAATGTTGAGAGGAACTCGAAACATGTCAACCTTGGTTTTGAGAATCTCTCCCGGAGTTTGAGAGATTTGGACGTGAAAGGGTACCAGTCTTGTCGGGGATTGGGAACCCTTCGCGAGAATGTCCAAAGTTTCAGCGGGATTTCCAAAATGTTGAGAGGAACTCGAAACATGTCAACCTTGGTTTTGAGAATCTCTCCCGGAGTTTGAGAGATTTGGACGTGAAAGGGTACCAGTCTTGTCGGGGATTGGGAACCCATTGCCAGAATGTCCAAAGTTTCAGCGGGATTTCCAAAATGTTGAGAGGAACTCGAAACATGTCAACCTTGGTTTTAAGAATCTCTCCCGGAATTTGAGAGATTTGGACGTGAAAGGGTACCAGTCTTGTCGGGGATTGGGAACCCTTCGCGAGAATGTCCAAAGTTTCAGCGGGATTTCCAAAATGTTGAGAGGAACTCGAAACATGTCAACCTTGGTTTTGAGAATCTCTCCCGGAGTTTGAGAGATTTGGACGTGAAAGGGTACCAGTCTTGTCCGGGATTGGGAACCCTTCGCGAGAATGTGCAAAGTTTCAGCGGGATTTCCAAAATGTTGAGAGGAACTCGAATCATGTCAACCTTGGTTTTGAGAATCTCTCCCGGAGTTTGAGAGATTTGGACGTGAAAGGGTACCAGTCTTGTCGGGGATTGGGAACCCTTCGCGAGAATTTCCAAAGTTTCAGCGGGATTTCCAAAATGTTGAGAGGAACTCGAAACATGTCAACCTTGGTTTTGAGAATCTCTCCCGGAGTTTGAGAGATTTGGACGTGAAAGGGTACCAGTCTTGTCGGGGATTGGGAACCCTTCACGAGAATGTCCAAAGTTTCAGCGGGATTTCCAAAATGTTGAGAGGAACTCGAAACATGTCAACCTCGGATTTGAGAATCTCTCCCGGAGTTTGAGAGATTTGGACGTGAAAGGGTACCAGTCTTGTCGGGGGTTGGGAACCCTTCGCGAGAATGTCCAAAGTTTCAGCGGGATTTCCAAAATGTTGAGAGGAACTCGAAACATGTCAACCTCGGTTTTGAGAATCTCTCCCGGAGTTTGAGAGATTTGGACGTGAAAGGGTACCAGTCTTGTCGGGGATTGGGAACCCTTCGCCAGAATGTCCAAAGTTTCAGCGGGATTTCCAAAATGTTGAGAGGAACTCGAAACATGTCAACCTTGGTTTTGAGAAACTCTCCCGGAGTTTGAGAGATTTGGACGTGAAAGGGTACCAGTCTTGTCGGGGATTGGGAACCCTTTGCGAGAATGTCCAAAGTTTCAGCGGGATTTCCAAAATGTTGAGAGGAACTCGAAACATGTCAACCTTGGTTTTGAGAATCTCTCCCGGAGTTTGAGAGATTTGGATGTGAAAGGGTACCAGTCTTGTCGGGGATTGGGAACCCTTCGCGAGAATGTCCAAAGTTTCAGCGGGATTTCCAAAATGTTGAGAGGAACTCGAAACATGTCAACCTCGGTTTTGAGAATCTCTCCCGGAGTTTGAGAGATTTGGACGTGAAAGGGTACCAGTCTTGTCGGGGATTGGGAACCCTTCGCCAGAATGTCCAAAGTTTCAGCGGGATTTCCAAAATGTTGAGAGGAACTCGAAACATGTCAACCTTGGTTTTGAGAATCTCTCCCGGAGTTTGAGAGATTTGGACGTGAAAGGGTACCAGTCTTGTCGGGGATTGGGAACCCTTCGCGAGAATGTCCAAAGTTTCAGCGGGATTTCCAAAATGTTGAAAGGAACTCGAAACATGTCAACCTTGGTTTTGAGAATCTCTCCCGGAATTTGAGAGATTTGGACGTGAAAGGGTACCAGTCTTGTCGGGGATTAGGAACCCTTCGCGAGAATGTCCAAAGTTTCAGCGGGATTTCCAAAATGTTGAGAGGAACTCGAAACATGTCAACCTTGGTTTTGAGAATCTCTCCCGGAGTTTGAGAGATTTGGACGTGAAAGGGTACCAGTCTTGTCGAGGATTGGGAACCCTTCGCGAGAATGTCCAAAGTTTCAGCGGGATTTCCAAAATGTTGAGAGGAACTCGAAACATGTCAACCTTGGTTTTGAGAATCTCTCCCGGAGTTTGAGAGATTTGGACGTGAAAGGGTACCAGTCTTGTCGGGGATTGGGAACCCTTCGCCAGAATGTCCAAAGTTTCAGCGGGATTTCCAAAATGTTGAGAGGAACTCGAAACATGTCAACCTTGGTTTTGAGAATCTCTCCCGGAGTTTGAGAGATTTGGACGTGAAAGGGTACCAGTCTTGTCGGGGATTGGGAACCCTTTGCCAGAATGTCCAAAGTTTCAGCGGGATTTCCAAAATGTTGAGAGGAACTCGCAACATGTCAACCTTGGTTTTGAGAATCTCTCCCGGAGTTTGAGAGATTTGGACGTGAAAGGGTACCAGTCTTGTCGGGGATTGGGAACCCTTCGCGAGAATGTCCAAAGTTTCAGCGGGATTTCCAAAATGTTGAGAGGAACTCGAAACATGTCAACCTTGGTTTTGAGAATCTCTCCCGGAGTTTGAGAGATTTGGACGTGAAAGGGTACCAGTCTTGTCGGGGATTGGGAACCCTTCGCCAGAATGTCCAAAGTTTCAGCGGGATTTCCAAAATGTTGAGAGGAACTCGAAACATGTCAACCTTGGTTTTGAGAATCTCTCCCGGAGTTTGAGAGATTTGGACGTGAAAGGGTACCAGTCTTGTCGGGGATTGGGAACCCTTCGCGAGAATGTCCAAAGTTTCAGCGGGATTTCCAAAATGTTGAGAGGAACTCGAAACATGTCAACCTTGGTTTTGAGAATCTCTCCCGGAGTTTGAGAGATTTGGACGTGAAAGGGTACCAGTCTTGTCGGGGATTGGGAACCCTTCACGAGAATGTCCAAAGTTTCAGCGGGATTTCCAAAATGTTGAGAGGAACTCGAAACATGTCAACCTCGGTTTTGAGAATCTCTCCCGGAGTTTGAGAGATTTGGACGTGAAAGGGTACCAGTCTTGTCGGGGATTGGGAACCCTTCGCCAGAATGTCCAAAGTTTCAGCGGGATTTCCAAAATGTTGAGAGGAACTCGAAACATGTCAACCTTGGTTTTGAGAATCTCTCCCGGAGTTTGAGAGATTTGGACGTGAAAGGGTACCAGTCTTGTCCGGGATTGGGAACCCTTCGCGAGAATGTGCAAAGTTTCAGCGGGATTTCCAAAATGTTGAGAGGAACTCGAATCATGTCAACCTTGGTTTTGAGAATCTCTCCCGGAGTTTGAGAGATTTGGACGTGAAAGGGTACCAGTCTTGTCGGGGATTGGGAACCCTTCGCGAGAATTTCCAAAGTTTCAGCGGGATTTCCAAAATGTTGAGAGGAACTCGAAACATGTCAACCTTGGTTTTGAGAATCTCTCCCGGAGTTTGAGAGATTTGGACGTGAAAGGGTACCAGTCTTGTCGGGGATTGGGAACCCTTCACGAGAATGTCCAAAGTTTCAGCGGGATTTCCAAAATGTTGAGAGGAACTCGAAACATGTCAACCTCGGTTTTGAGAATCTCTCCCGGAGTTTGAGAGATTTGGACGTGAAAGGGTACCAGTCTTGTCGGGGGTTGGGAACCCTTCGCGAGAATGTCCAAAGTTTCAGCGGGATTTCCAAAATGTTGAGAGGAACTCGAAACATGTCAACCTCGGTTTTGAGAATCTCTCCCGGAGTTTGAGAGATTTGGACGTGAAAGGGTACCAGTCTTGTCGGGGATTGGGAACCCTTCGCCAGAATGTCCAAAGTTTCAGCGGGATTTCCAAAATGTTGAGAGGAACTCGAAACATGTCAACCTTGGTTTTGAGAAACTCTCCCGGAGTTTGAGAGATTTGGACGTGAAAGGGTACCAGTCTTGTCGGGGATTGGGAACCCTTCGCGAGAATGTCCAAAGTTTCAGCGGGATTTCCAAAATGTTGAGAGGAACTCGAAACATGTCAACCTTGGTTTTGAGAATCTCTCCCGGAGTTTGAGAGATTTGGATGTGAAAGGGTACCAGTCTTGTCGGGGATTGGGAACCCTTCGCGAGAATGTGCAAAGTTTCAGCGGGATTTCCAAAATGTTGAGAGGAACTCGAAACATGTCAACCTCGGTTTTGAGAATCTCTCCCGGAGTTTGAGAGATTTGGACGTGAAAGGGTACCAGTCTTGTCGGGGATTGGGAACCCTTCGCCAGAATGTCCAAAGTTTCAGCGGGATTTCCAAAATGTTGAGAGGAACTCGAAACATGTCAACCTTGGTTTTGAGAATCTCTCCCGGAGTTTGAGAGATTTGGACGTGAAAGGGTACCAGTCTTGTCGGGGATTGGGAACCCTTCGCGAGAATGTGCAAAGTTTCAGCGGGATTTCCAAAATGTTGAAAGGAACTCGAAACATGTCAACCTTGGTTTTGAGAATCTCTCCCGGAATTTGAGAGATTTGGACGTGAAAGGGTACCAGTCTTGTCGGGGATTAGGAACCCTTCGCGAGAATGTCCAAAGTTTCAGCGGGATTTCCAAAATGTTGAGAGGAACTCGAAACATGTCAACCTTGGTTTTGAGAATCTCTCCCGGAGTTTGAGAGATTTGGACGTGAAAGGGTACCAGTCTTGTCGAGGATTGGGAACCCTTTGCGAGAATGTCCAAAGTTTCAGCGGGATTTCCAAAATGTTGAGAGGAACTCGAAACATGTCAACCTTGGTTTTGAGAATCTCTCCCGGAGTTTGAGAGATTTGGACGTGAAAGGGTACCAGTCTTGTCGGGGATTGGGAACCCTTCGCGAGAATGTCCAAAGTTTCAGCGGGATTTCCAAAATGTTGAGAGGAACTCGAAACATGTCAACCTTGGTTTTGAGAATCTCTCCCGGAGTTTGAGAGATTTGGACGTGAAAGGGTACCAGTCTTGTCGGGGATTGGGAACCCTTCGCGAGAATGTCCAAAGTTTCAGCGGGATTTCCAAAATGTTGAGAGGAACTCGAAACATGTCAACCTTGGTTTTGAGAATCTCTCCCGGAGTTTGAGAGATTTGGACGTGAAAGGGTACCAGTCTTGTCGGGGATTGGGAACCCTTCACGAGAATGTCCAAAGTTTCAGCGGGATTTCCAAAATGTTGAGAGGAACTCGAAACATGTCAACCTCGGTTTTGAGAATCTCTCCCGGAGTTTGAGAGATTTGGACGTGAAAGGGTACCAGTCTTGTCGGGGGTTGGGAACCCTTCGCGAGAATGTCCAAAGTTTCAGCGGGATTTCCAAAATGTTGAGAGGAACTCGAAACATGTCAACCTCGGTTTTGAGAATCTCTCCCGGAGTTTGAGAGATTTGGACGTGAAAGGGTACCAGTCTTGTCGGGGATTGGGAACCCTTTGCGAGAATGTCCAAAGTTTCAGCGGGATTTCCAAAATGTTGAGAGGAACTCGAAACATGTGAACCTTGGTTTTGAGAATCTCTCCCGGAGTTTGAGAGATTTGGACGTGAAAGGGTACCAGTCTTGTCGGGGATTGGGAACCCTTCGCGAGAATGTCCAAAGTTTCAGCGGGATTTCCAAAATGTTGAGAGGAACTCGAAACATGTCAACCTTGGTTTTGAGAATCTCTCCCGGAGTTTGAGAGATTTGGACGTGAAAGGGTACCAGTCTTGTCGGGGATTGGGAACCCTTCGCGAGAATGTCCAAAGTTTCAGCGGGATTTCCAAAATGTTGAGAGGAACTCGAAACATGTCAACCTTGGTTTTGAGAATCTCTCCCGGAGTTTGAGAGATTTGGACGTGAAAGGGTACCAGTCTTGTCGGGGATTGGGAACCCTTCGCGAGAATGTCCAAAGTTTCAGCGGGATTTCCAAAATGTTGAGAGGAACTCGAAACATGTCAACCTTGGTTTTGAGAATCTCTCCCGGAGTTTGAGAGATTTGGACGTGAAAGGGTACCAGTCTTGTCGGGGATTGGGAACCCTTCACGAGAATGTCCAAAGTTTCAGCGGGATTTCCAAAATGTTGAAAGGAACTCAAAACATGTCAACCTCGGTTTTGAGAATCTCTCCCGGAGTTTGAGAGATTTGGACGTGAAAGGGTACCAGTCTTGTCGGGGATTGGGAACCCTTCGCGAGAATGTCCAAAGTTTCAGCGGGATTTCCAAAATGTTGAGAGGAACTCGAAACATGTCAACCTTGGTTTTGAGAATCTCTCCCGGAGTTTGAGAGATTTGGACGTGAAAGGGTACCAGTCTTGTCCGGGATTGGGAACCCTTCGCGAGAATGTGCAAAGTTTCAGCGGGATTTCCAAAATGTTGAGAGGAACTCGAATCATGTCAACCTTGGTTTTGAGAATCTCTCCCGGAGTTTGAGAGATTTGGACGTGAAAGGGTACCAGTCTTGTCGGGGATTGGGAACCCTTCGCGAGAATTTCCAAAGTTTCAGCGGGATTTCCAAAATGTTGAGAGGAACTCGAAACATGTCAACCTTGGTTTTGAGAATCTCTCCCGGAGTTTGAGAGATTTGGACGTGAAAGGGTACCAGTCTTGTCGGGGATTGGGAACCCTTCGCGAGAATGTCCAAAGTTTCAGCGGGATTTCCAAAATGTTGAGAGGAACTCGAAACATGTCAACCTCGGTTTTGAGAATCTCTCCCGGAGTTTGAGAGATTTGGACGTGAAAGGGTACCAGTCTTGTCGGGGGTTGGGAACCCTTCGCGAGAATGTCCAAAGTTTCAGCGGGATTTCCAAAATGTTGAGAGGAACTCGAAACATGTCAACCTCGGTTTTGAGAATCTCTCCCGGAGTTTGAGAGATTTGGACGTGAAAGGGTACCAGTCTTGTCGGGGATTGGGAACCCTTCGCCAGAATGTCCAAAGTTTCAGCGGGATTTCCAAAATGTTGAGAGGAACTCGAAACATGTCAACCTTGGTTTTGAGAATCTCTCCCGGAGTTTGAGAGATTTGGATGTGAAAGGGTACCAGTCTTGTCGGGGATTGGGAACCCTTCGCCAGAATGTCCAAAGTTTCAGCGGGATTTCCAAAATGTTGAGAGGAACTCGAAACATGTCAACCTTGGTTTTGAGAATCTCTCCCGGAGTTTGAGAGATTTGGACGTGAAAGGGTACCAGTCTTGTCGGGGATTGGGAACCCTTCGCGAGAATGTGCAAAGTTTCAGCGGGATTTCCAAAATGTTGAAAGTAACTCGAAACATGTCAACCTTGGTTTTGAGAATCTCTCCCGGAATTTGAGAGATTTGGACGTGAAAGGGTACCAGTCTTGTCGGGGATTAGGAACCCTTGGCGAGAATGTCCAAAGTTTCAGCGGGATTTCCAAAATGTTGAGAGGAACTCGAAACATGTCAACCTTGGTTTTGAGAATCTCTCCCGGAGTTTGAGAGATTTGGACGTGAAAGGGTACCAGTCTTGTCGAGGATTGGGAACCCTTCGCCAGAATGTCCAAAGTTTCAGCGGGATTTCCAAAATGTTGAGAGGAACTCGAAACATGTCAACCTTGGTTTTGAGAATCTCTCCCGGAGTTTGAGAGATTTGGACGTGAAAGGGTACCAGTCTTGTCGGGGATTGGGAACCCTTCGCCAGAATGTCCAAAGTTTCAGCGGGATTTCCAAAATGTTGAGAGGAACTCGAAACATGTCAACCTCGGTTTTGAGAATCTCTCCCGGAGTTTGAGAGATTTGGACGTGAAAGGGTACCAGTCTTGTCGAGGATTGGGAACCCTTCGCGAGAATGTCCAAAGTTTCAGCGGGATTTCCAAAATGTTGAGAGGAACTCGAAACATGTCAACCTCGGTTTTGAGAATCTCTCCCGGAGTTTGAGAGATTTGGACGTGAAAGGGTACCAGTCTTGTCGGGGATTGGGAACCCTTCGCGAGAATGTCCAAAGTTTCAGCGGGATTTCCAAAATGTTGAGAGGAACTCGAAACATGTCAACCTCGGTTTTGAGAATCTCTCCCGGAGTTTGAGAGATTTGGACGTGAAAGGGTACCAGTCTTGTCGAGGATTGGGAACCCTTCGCGAGAATGTCCAAAGTTTCAGCGGGATTTCCAAAATGTTGAGAGGAACTCGAAACATGTCAACCTTGGTTTTGAGAATCTCTCCCGGAGTTTGAGAGATTTGGACGTGAAAGGGTACCAGTCTTGTCGGGGATTGGGAACCCTTCGCGAGAATGTCCAAAGTTTCAGCGGGATTTCCAAAATGTTGAGAGGAACTCGAAACATGTCAACCTTGGTTTTGAGAATCTCTCCCGGAGTTTGAGAGATTTGGACGTGAAAGGGTACCAGTCTTGTCGGGGATTGGGAACCCTTTGCCAGAATGTCCAAAGTTTCAGCGGGATTTCCAAAATGTTGAGAGGAACTCGCAACATGTCAACCTTGGTTTTAAGAATCTCTCCCGGAGTTTGAGAGATTTGGACGTGAAAGGGTACCAGTCTTGTCGGGGATTGGGAACCCTTCGCGAGAATGTCCAAAGTTTCAGCGGGATTTCCAAAATGTTGAGAGGAACTCGAAACATGTCAACCTTGGTTTTGAGAATCTCTCCCGGAGTTTGAGAGATTTGGATGTGAAAGGGTACCAGTCTTGTCGGGGATTGGGAACCCTTCGCGAGAATGTGCAAAGTTTCAGCGGGATTTCCAAAATGTTGAGAGGAACTCGAAACATGTCAACCTCGGTTTTGAGAATCTCTCCCGGAGTTTGAGAGATTTGGACGTGAAAGGGTACCAGTCTTGTCGGGGATTGGGAACCCTTCGCCAGAATGTCCAAAGTTTCAGCGGGATTTCCAAAATGTTGAGAGGAACTCGAAACATGTCAACCTTGGTTTTGAGAATCTCTCCCGGAGTTTGAGAGATTTGGACGTGAAAGGGTACCAGTCTTGTCGGGGATTGGGAACCCTTCGCCAGAATGTGCAAAGTTTCAGCGGGATTTCCAAAATGTTGAAAGGAACTCGAAACATGTCAACCTTGGTTTTGAGAATCTCTCCCGGAATTTGAGAGATTTGGACGTGAAAGGGTACCAGTCTTGTCGGGGATTAGGAACCCTTCGCGAGAATGTCCAAAGTTTCAGCGGGATTTCCAAAATGTTGAGAGGAACTCGAAACATGTCAACCTTGGTTTTGAGAATCTCTCCCGGAGTTTGAGAGATTTGGACGTGAAAGGGTACCAGTCTTGTCGAGGATTGGGAACCCTTCGCGAGAATGTCCAAAGTTTCAGCGGGATTTCCAAAATGTTGAGAGGAACTCGAAACATGTCAACCTTGGTTTTGAGAATCTCTCCCGGAGTTTGAGAGATTTGGACGTGAAAGGGTACCAGTCTTGTCGGGGATTGGGAACCCTTCGCCAGAATGTCCAAAGTTTCAGCGGGATTTCCAAAATGTTGAGAGGAACTCGAAACATGTCAACCTCGGTTTTGAGAATCTCTCCCGGAGTTTGAGAGATTTGGACGTGAAAGGGTACCAGTCTTGTCGAGGATTGGGAACCCTTCGCGAGAATGTCCAAAGTTTCAGCGGGATTTCCAAAATGTTGAGAGGAACTCGAAACATGTCAACCTCGGTTTTGAGAATCTCTCCCGGAGTTTGAGAGATTTGGACGTGAAAGGGTACCAGTCTTGTCGGGGATTGGGAACCCTTCGCGAGAATGTCCAAAGTTTCAGCGTGATTTCCAAACTGTTGAGAGGAACTCGAAACATGTCAACCTCGGTTTTGAGAATCTCTCCCGGAGTTTGAGAGATTTGGACGTGAAAGGGTACCAGTCTTGTCGGGGATTGGGAACCCTTTGCGAGAATGTCCAAAGTTTCAGCGGGATTTCCAAAATGTTGAGAGGAACTCGAAACATGTCAACCTTGGTTTTGAGAATCTCTCCCGGAGTTTGAGAGATTTGGACGTGAAAGGGTACCAGTCTTGTCGGGGATTGGGAACCCTTCGCGAGAATGTCCAAAGTTTCAGCGGGATTTCCAAAATGTTGAGAGGAACTCGAAACATGTCAACCTTGGTTTTGAGAATCTCTCCCGGAGTTTGAGAGATTTGGATGTGAAAGGGTACCAGTCTTGTCGGGGATTGGGAACCCTTCGCGAGAATGTGCAAAGTTTCAGCGGGATTTCCAAAATGTTGAGAGGAACTCGAATCATGTCAACCTTGGTTTTGAGAATCTCTCCCGGAGCTTGAGAGATTTGGACGTGAAAGGGTACCAGTCTTGTCGGGGATTGGGAACCCTTCGCGAGAATGTCCAAAGTTTCAGCGGGATTTCCAAAATGTTGAAAGGAACTCGAAACATGTCAACCTTGGTTTTGAGAATCTCTCCCGGAGTTTGAGAGATTTGGACGTGAAAGGGTACCAGTCTTGTCGGGGATTAGGGACCCTTCGCCAGAATGTCCACAGTTTCAGCGGGATTTCCAAAATGTTGAGAGGAACTCGAAACATGTCAACCTCGGTTTTGAGAATCTCTCCCGGAGTTTGAGAGATTTGGACGTGAAAGGGTACCAGTCTTGTCGGGGATTGGGAACCCTTCGCCAGAATGTCCAAAGTTTCAGCGGGATTTCCAAAATGTTGAGAGGAACTCGAAACATGTCAACCTCGGTTTTGAGAATCTCTCCCGGAGTTTGAGAGATTTGGACGTGAAAGGGTACCAGTCTTGTCGGGGATTGGGAACCCTTCGCGAGAATGTCCAAAGTTTCAGCGGGATTTCCAAAATGTTGAGAGGAACTCGAAACATGTCAACCTCGGTTTTGAGAATCTCTCCCGGAGTTTGAGAGATTTGGACGTGAAAGGGTACCAGTCTTGTCGGGGATTGGGAACCCTTCGCCAGAATGTCCAAAGTTTCAGCGGGATTTCCAAAATGTTGAGAGGAACTCGAAACGTGTCAACCTTGGTTTTGAGAATCTCTCCCGGAGTTTGAGAGATTTGGACGTGAAAGGGTACCAGTCTTGTCGGGGATTGGGAACCCTTCGCCAGAATGTCCAAAGTTTCAGCGGGATTTCCAAAATGTTGAGAGGAACTCGAAACATGTCAACCTTGGTTTTGAGAATCTCTCCCGGAGTTTGAGAGATTTGGACGTGAAAGGGTACCAGTCTTGTCGGGGATTGGGAACCCTTCGCCAGAATGTCCAAAGTTTCAGCGGGATTTCCAAAATGTTGAGAGGAACTCGAATCATGTCAACCTTGGTTTTGAGAATCTCTCCCGGAGTTTGAGAGATTTGGACGTGAAAGGGTACCAGTCTTGTCGGGGATTGGGAACCTTTTGAGAAAATGTCCAAAGTTTCAGTGGGATTTCCAAAATGTTGAAAGGAACTCGAAACATGTGAACCTTGGTTTTGAGAATCTCTCCCGGAGTTTGAGAGATTTGGACGTGAAAGGGTACCAGTCTTGTCGGGGATTGGGAACCCTTCGCGAGAATGTCCAAAGTTTCAGCGGGATTTCCAAAATGTTGAGAGGAACTCGAAACATGTCAACCTCGGTTTTGAGAATCTCTCCCGGAGTTTGAGAGATTTGGACGTGAAAGGGTACCAGTCTTGTCGGGGATTGGGAACCGTTCGCGAGAATGTGCAAAGTTTCAGCGGGATTTCCAAAATGTTGAGAGGAACTCGAAACATGTCAACCTTGGTTTTGAGAATCTCTCCCGGAGTTTGAGAGATTTGGACGTGAAAGGGTACCAGTCTTGTCGGGGATTGGGAACCCTTCGCCAGAATGTCCACAGTTTCAGCGGGATTTCCAAAATGTTGAGAGGAACTCGAAACATGTCAACCTCGGTTTTGAGAATCTCTCCCGGAGTTTGAGAGATTTGGACGTGAAAGGGTACCAGTCTTGTCGGGGATTGGGAACCCTTCGCCAGAATGTCCAAAGTTTCAGCGGGATTTCCAAAATGTTGAGAGGAACTCGAAACATGTCAACCTTGGTTTTGAGAATCTCTCCCGGAGTTTGAGAGATTTGGACGTGAAAGGGTACCAGTCTTGTCGGGGATTGGGAACCCTTCGCGAGAATGTCCAAAGTTTCAGCGGGATTTCCAAAATGTTGAAAGGAACTCGAAACATGTCAACCTTGGTTTTGAGAATCTCTCCCGGAATTTGAGAGATTTGGACGTGAAAGGGTACCAGTCTTGTCGGGGATTAGGAACCCTTCGCGAGAATGTCCAAAGTTTCAGCGGGATTTCCAAAATGTTGAGAGGAACTCGAAACATGTCAACCTTGGTTTTGAGAATCTCTCCCGGAGTTTGAGAGATTTGGACGTGAAAGGGTACCAGTCTTGTCGAGGATTGGGAACCCTTCGCGAGAATGTCCAAAGTTTCAGCGGGATTTCCAAAATGTTGAGAGGAACTCGAAACATGTCAACCTTGGTTTTGAGAATCTCTCCCGGAGTTTGAGAGATTTGGACGTGAAAGGGTACCAGTCTTGTCGGGGATTGGGAACCCTTCGCGAGAATGTGCAAAGTTTCAGCGGGATTTCCAAAATGTTGAGAGGAACTCGAAACATGTCAACCTTGGTTTTGAGAATCTCTCCCGGAGTTTGAGAGATTTGGACGTGAAAGGGTACCAGTCTTGTCGGGGATTGGGAACCCTTCGCGAGAATGTCCAAAGTTTCAGCGGGATTTCCAAAATGTTGAGAGGAACTCGAAACATGTCAACCTTGGTTTTGAGAATCTCTCCCGGAGTTTGAGAGATTTGGACGTGAAAGGGTACCAGTCTTGTCGGGGATTGGGAACCCTTCGCCAGAATGTCCAAAGTTTCAGCGGGATTTCCAAAATGTTGAGAGGAACTCGAAACATGTCAACCTTGGTTTTGAGAATCTCTCCCGGAGTTTGAGAGATTTGGACGTGAAAGGGTACCAGTCTTGTCGGGGATTGGGAACCCTTCGCGAGAATGTCCAAAGTTTCAGCGGGATTTCCAAAATGTTGAGAGGAACTCGAAACATGTCAACCTTGGTTTTGAGAATCTCTCCCGGAGTTTGAGAGATTTGGACGTGAAAGGGTACCAGTCTTGTCGGGGATTGGGAACCCTTCGCGAGAATGTCCAAAGTTTCAGCGGGATTTCCAAAATGTTGAGAGGAACTCGAAACATGTCAACCTTGGTTTTGAGAATCTCTCCCGGAGTTTGAGAGATTTGGACGTGAAAGGGTACCAGTCTTGTCGGGGATTGGGAACCCTTCGCGAGAATGTCCAAAGTTTCAGCGGGATTTCCAAAATGTTGAGAGGAACTCGAAACATGTCAACCTCGGTTTTGAGAATCTCTCCCGGAGTTTGAGAGATTTGGACGTGAAAGGGTACCAGTCTTGTCGGGGGTTGGGAACCCTTCGCGAGAATGTCCAAAGTTTCAGCGGGATTTCCAAAATGTTGAGAGGAACTCGAAACATGTCAACCTCGGTTTTGAGAATCTCTCCCGGAGTTTGAGAGATTTGGACGTGAAAGGGTACCAGTTTGTCGGGGATTGGGAACCCTTTGCGAGAATGTCCAAAGTTTCAGCGGGATTTCCAAAATGTTGAGAGGAACTCGAAAAATGTCAACCTTGGTTTTGAGAATCTCTCCCGGAGTTTGAGAGATTTGGACGTGAAAGGGTACCAGTCTTGTCGGGGATTGGGAACCCTTCGCGAGAATGTCCAAAGTTTCAGCGGGATTTCCAAAATGTTGAGAGGAACTCGAAACATGTCAACCTTGGTTTTGAGAATCTCTCCCGGAGTTTGAGAGATTTGGATGTGAAAGGGTACCAGTCTTGTCGGGGATTGGGAACCCTTCGCGAGAATGTGCAAAGTTTCAGCGGGATTTCCAAAATGTTGACAGGAACTCGAATCATGTCAACCTTGGTTTTGAGAATCCCTCCCGGAGTTTGAGAGATTTGGACGTGAAAGGGTACCAGTCTTGTCGGGGATTGGGAACCCTTCGCGAGAATGTCCAACGTTTCAGCGGGATTTCCAAAATGTTGAAAGGAACTCGAAACATGTCAACCTTGGTTTTGAGAATCTCTCCCGGAGTTTGAGAGATTTGGACGTGAAAGGGTACCAGTCTTGTCGGGGATTAGGGACCCTTCGCCAGAATGTCCACAGTTTCAGCGGGATTTCCAAAATGTTGAGAGGAACTCGAAACATGTCAACCTCGGTTTTGAGAATCTCTCCCGGAGTTTGAGAGATTTGGACGTGAAAGGGTACCAGTCTTGTCGGGGATTGGGAACCCTTCGCGAGAATGTCCAAAGTTTCAGCGGGATTTCCAAAATGTTGAGAGGAACTCGAAACATGTCAACCTCGGTTTTGAGAATCTCTCCCGGAGTTTGAGAGATTTGGACGTGAAAGGGTACCAGTCTTGTCGGGGATTGGGAACCCTTCGCGAGAATGTCCAAAGTTTCAGCGGGATTTCCAAAATGTTGAGAGGAACTCGAAACATGTCAACCTCGGTTTTGAGAATCTCTCCCGGAGTTTGAGAGATTTGGACGTGAAAGGGTACCAGTCTTGTCGGGGATTGGGAACCCTTCGCCAGAATGTCCAAAGTTTCAGCGGGATTTCCAAAATGTTGAGAGGAACTCGAAACGTGTCAACCTTGGTTTTGAGAATCTCTCCCGGAGTTTGAGAGATTTGGACGTGAAAGGGTACCAGTCTTGTCGGGGATTGGGAACCCTTCGCCAGAATGTCCAAAGTTTCAGCGGGATTTCCAAAATGTTGAGAGGAACTCGAAACATGTCAACCTTGGTTTTGAGAATCTCTCCCGGAGTTTGAGAGATTTGGACGTGAAAGGGTACCAGTCTTGTCGGGGATTGGGAACCCTTCGCCAGAATGTCCACAGTTTCAGCGGGATTTCCAAAATGTTGAGAGGAACTCGAAACATGTCAACCTCGGTTTTGAGAATCTCTCCCGGAGTTTGAGAGATTTGGACGTGAAAGGGTACCAGTCTTGTCGGGGATTGGGAACCCTTCGCCAGAATGTCCAAAGTTTCAGCGGGATTTCCAAAATGTTGAGAGGAACTCGAAACATGTCAACCTTGGTTTTGAGAATCTCTCCCGGAGTTTGAGAGATTTGGACGTGAAAGGGTACCAGTCTTGTCGGGGATTGGGAACCCTTCGCGAGAATGTCCAAAGTTTCAGCGGGATTTCCAAAATGTTGAAAGGAACTCGAAACATGTCAACCTTGGTTTTGAGAATCTCTCCCGGAATTTGAGAGATTTGGACGTGAAAGGGTACCAGTCTTGTCGCGGATTAGGAACCCTTCGCGAGAATGTCCAAAGTTTCAGCGGGATTTCCAAAATGTTGAGAGGAACTCGAAACATGTCAACCTTGGTTTTGAGAATCTCTCCCGGAGTTTGAGAGATTTGGACGTGAAAGGGTACCAGTCTTGTCGAGGATTGGGAACCCTTCGCGAGAATGTCCAAAGTTTCAGCGGGATTTCCAAAATGTTGAGAGGAACTCGAAACATGTCAACCTTGGTTTTGAGAATCTCTCCCGGAGTTTGAGAGATTTGGACGTGAAAGGGTACCAGTCTTGTCGGGGATTGGGAACCCTTCGCGAGAATGTGCAAAGTTTCAGCGGGATTTCCAAAATGTTGAGAGGAACTCGAAACATGTCAACCTTGGTTTTGAGAATCTCTCCCGGAGTTTGAGAGATTTGGACGTGAAAGGGTACCAGTCTTGTCGGGGATTGGGAACCCTTCGCGAGAATGTCCAAAGTTTCAGCGGGATTTCCAAAATGTTGAGAGGAACTCGAAACATGTCAACCTTGGTTTTGAGAATCTCTCCCGGAGTTTGAGAGATTTGGACGTGAAAGGGTACCAGTCTTTTCGGGGATTGGGAACCCTTCGCCAGAATGTCCAAAGTTTCAGCGGGATTTCCAAAATGTTGAGAGGAACTCGAAACATGTCAACCTTGGTTTTGAGAATCTCTCCCGGAGTTTGAGAGATTTGGACGTGAAAGGGTACCAGTCTTGTCGGGGATTGGGAACCCTTCGCGAGAATGTCCAAAGTTTCAGCGGGATTTCCAAAATGTTGAGAGGAACTCGAAACATGTCAACCTTGGTTTTGAGAATCTCTCCCGGAGTTTGAGAGATTTGGACGTGAAAGGGTACCAGTCTTGTCGGGGATTGGGAACCCTTCGCGAGAATGTCCAAAGTTTCAGCGGGATTTCCAAAATGTTGAGAGGAACTCGAAACATGTCAACCTTGGTTTTGAGAATCTCTCCCGGAGTTTGAGAGATTTGGACGTGAAAGGGTACCAGTCTTGTCGGGGATTGGGAACCCTTCGCGAGAATGTCCAAAGTTTCAGCGGGATTTCCAAAATGTTGAGAGGAACTCGAAACATGTCAACCTCGGTTTTGAGAATCTCTCCCGGAGTTTGAGAGATTTGGACGTGAAAGGGTACCAGTCTTGTCGGGGGTTGGGAACCCTTCGCGAGAATGTCCAAAGTTTCAGCGGGATTTCCAAAATGTTGAGAGGAACTCGAAACATGTCAACCTCGGTTTTGAGAATCTCTCCCGGAGTTTGAGAGATTTGGACGTGAAAGGGTACCAGTCTTGTCGGGGATTGGGAACCCTTCGCGAGAATGTCCAAAGTTTCAGCGGGATTTCCAAAATGTTGAGAGGAACTCGAAACATGTCAACCTCGGTTTTGAGAATCTCTCCCGGAGTTTGAGAGATTTGGACGTGAAAGGGTACCAGTCTTGTCGGGGATTGGGAACCCTTCGCCAGAATGTCCAAAGTTTCAGCGGGATTTCCAAAATGTTGAGAGGAACTCGAAACGTGTCAACCTTGGTTTTGAGAATCTCTCCCGGAGTTTGAGAGATTTGGACGTGAAAGGGTACCAGTCTTGTCGGGGATTGGGAACCCTTCGCCAGAATGTCCAAAGTTTCAGCGGGATTTCCAAAATGTTGAGAGGAACTCGAAACATGTCAACCTTGGTTTTGAGAATCTCTCCCGGAGTTTGAGAGATTTGGACGTGAAAGGGTACCAGTCTTGTCGGGGATTGGGAACCCTTCGCGAGAATGTCCAAAGTTTCAGCGGGATTTCCAAAATGTTGAGAGGAACTCGAATCATGTCAACCTTGGTTTTGAGAATCTCTCCCGGAGTTTGAGAGATTTGGACGTGAAAGGGTACCAGTCTTGTCGGGGATTGGGAACCTTTTGAGAGAATGTCCAAAGTTTCAGTGGGATTTCCAAAATGTTGAAAGGAACTCGAAACATTTGAACCTTGGTTTTGAGAATCTCTCCCGGAATTTGAGAGATTTGGACGTGAAAGGGTACCAGTCTTGTCGGGGATTGGGAACCCTTCGCGAGAATGTCCAAAGTTTCAGCGGGATTTCCAAAATGTTGAGAGGAACTCGAAACATGTCAACCTTGGTTTTGAGAATCTCTCCCGGAGTTTGAGAGATTTGGACGTGAAAGGGTACCAGTCTTGTCGGGGATTGGGAACCCTTCGCGAGAATGTCCAAAGTTTCAGCGGGATTTCCAAAATGTTGAAAGGAACTCGAAACATGTCAACCTTGGTTTTGAGAATCTCTCCCGGAGTTTGAGAGATTTGGACGTGAAAGGGTACCAGTCTTGTCGGGGATTGGGAACCCTTCGCCAGAATGTCCACAGTTTCAGCGGGATTTCCAAAATGTTGAGAGGAACTCGAAACATGTCAACCTCGGTTTTGAGAATCTCTCCCGGAGTTTGAGAGATTTGGACGTGAAAGGGTACCAGTCTTGTCGGGGATTGGGAACCCTTCGCCAGAATGTCCAAAGTTTCAGTGGGATTTCCAAAATGTTTAAAGGAACTCGAAACATGTGAACCTTGGTTTTGAGAATCTCTCCCGGAATTTGAGAGATTTGGACGTGAAAGGGTACCAGTCTTGTCGGGGATTAGGAACCCTTCGCGAGAATGTCCAAAGTTTCAGCGGGATTTCCAAAATGTTGAGAGGAACTCGAAACATGTCAACCTTGGTTTTGAGAATCTCTCCCGGAGTTTGAGAGATTTGGACGTGAAAGGGTACCAGTCTTGTCGAGGATTGGGAACCCTTCGCGAGAATGTCCAAAGTTTCAGCGGGATTTCCAAAATGTTGAGAGGAACTCGAAACATGTCAACCTTGGTTTTGAGAATCTCTCCCGGAGTTTGAGAGATTTGGACGTGAAAGGGTACCAGTCTTGTCGGGGATTGGGAACCCTTCGCCAGAATGTCCAAAGTTTCTTTGGGATTTCCAAAATGTTGAGAGGAACTCGAAACATGTCAACCTCGGTTTTGAGAATCTCTCCCGGAGTTTGAGAGATTTGGACGTGAAAGGGTACCAGTCTTGTCGGGGATTGGGAACCCTTTGCCAGAATGTCCAAAGTTTCAGCGGGATTTCCAAAATGTTGAGAGGAACTCGCAACATGTCAACCTTGGTTTTAAGAATCTCTCCCGGAGTTTGAGAGATTTGGACGTGAAAGGGTACCAGTCTTGTCGGGGATTGGGAACCCTTCGCCAGAATGTCCAAAGTTTCAGCGGGATTTCCAAAATGTTGAGAGGAACTCGAAACATGTCAACCTTGGTTTTGAGAATCTCTCCCGGAGTTTGAGAGATTTGGACGTGAAAGGGTACCAGTCTTGTCGGGGATTGGGAACCCTTCGCGAGAATGTCCAAAGTTTCAGCGGGATTTCCAAAATGTTGAGAGGAACTCGAAACATGTCAACCTTGGTTTTGAGAATCTCTCCCGGAGTTTGAGAGATTTGGACGTGAAAGGGTACCAGTCTTGTCGGGGATTGGGAACCCTTCGCGAGAATGTCCAAAGTTTCAGCGGGATTTCCAAAATGTTGAGAGGAACTCGAAACATGTCAACCTCGGTTTTGAGAATCTCTCCCGGAGTTTGAGAGATTTGGACGTGA
Organism: Streptopelia decaocto; assembly: GCF_964273445.1. Classification (NCBI taxonomy): domain Eukaryota; kingdom Metazoa; phylum Chordata; class Aves; order Columbiformes; family Columbidae; genus Streptopelia; species Streptopelia decaocto. Next base: position 34,410 of record NW_028116087.1, read on the forward strand.
AAGGGTACCAGTCTTGTCGGGGGTTGGGAACCCTTCGCCAGAATGTCCAAAGTTTCAGCGGGATTTCCAAAATGTTGAGAGGAACTCGAAACATGTCAACCTCGGTTTTGAGAATCTCTCCCGGAGTTTGAGAGATTTGGACGTGAAAGGGTACCAGTTTGTCGGGGATTGGGAACCCTTTGCGAGAATGTCCAAAGTTTCAGCGGGATTTCCAAAATGTTGAGAGGAACTCGAAAAATGTCAACCTTGGTTTTGAGAATCTCTCCCGGAGTTTGAGAGATTTGGACGTGAAAGGGTACCAGTCTTGTCGGGGATTGGGAACCCTTCGTGAGAATGTCCAAAGTTTCAGCGGGATTTCCAAAATGTTGAGAGGAACTCGAAACATGTCAACCTCGGTTTTGAGAATCTCTCCCGGAGTTTGAGAGATTTGGACGTGAAAGGGTACCAGTCTTGTCGGGGATTGGGAACCCTTCGCCAGAATGTCCAAAGTTTCAGCGGGATTTCCAAAATGTTGAGAGGAACTCGAAACGTGTCAACCTTGGTTTTGAGAATCTCTCCCGGAGTTTGAGAGATTTGGACGTGAAAGGGTACCAGTCTTGTCGGGGATTGGGAACCCTTCGCCAGAATGTCCAAAGTTTCAGCGGGATTTCCAAAATGTTGAGAGGAACTCGAAACATGTCAACCTTGGTTTTGAGAATCTCTCCCGGAGTTTGAGAGATTTGGACGTGAAAGGGTACCAGTCTTGTCGGGGATTGGGAACCCTTCGTGAGAATGTCCAAAGTTTCAGCGGGATTTCCAAAATGTTGAGAGGAACTCGAATCATGTCAACCTTGGTTTTGAGAATCTCTCCCGGAGTTTGAGAGATTTGGACGTGAAAGGGTACCAGTCTTGTCGGGGATTGGGAACCTTTTGAGAGAATGTCCAAAGTTTCAGTGGGATTTCCAAAATGTTGAAAGGAACTCGAAACATTTGAACCTTGGTTTTGAGAATCTCTCCCGGAATTTGAGAGATTTGGACGTGAAAGGGTACCAGTCTTGTCGGGGATTGGGAACCCTTCGCGAGAATGTCCAAAGTTTCAGCGGGATTTCCAAAATGTTGAGAGGAACTCGAAACATGTCAACCTTGGTTTTGAGAATCTCTCCCGGAGTTTGAGAGATTTGGACGTGAAAGGGTACCAGTCTTGTCGGGGATTGGGAACCCTTCGCGAGAATGTCCAAAGTTTCAGCGGGATTTCCAAAATGTTGAGAGGAACTCGAAACATGTCAACCTTGGTTTTGAGAATCTCTCCCGGAGTTTGAGAGATTTGGACGTGAAAGGGTACCAGTCTTGTCGGGGATTGGGAACCCTTCGCCAGAATGTCCACAGTTTCAGCGGGATTTCCAAAATGTTGAGAGGAACTCGAAACATGTCAACCTCGGTTTTGAGAATCTCTCCCGGAGTTTGAGAGATTTGGACGTGAAAGGGTACCAGTCTTGTCGGGGATTGGGAACCCTTCGCCAGAATGTCCAAAGTTTCAGCGGGATTTCCAAAATGTTGAGAGGAACTCGAAACATGTCAACCTCGGTTTTGAGAATCTCTCCCGGAGTTTGAGAGATTTGGACGTGAAAGGGTACCAGTCTTGTCGGGGATTGGGAACCCTTCGCCAGAATGCCCAAAGTTTCAGCGGGATTTCCAAAATGTTGAGAGGAACTCGAAACATGTCAACCTTGGTTTTGAGAATCTCTCCCGGAGTTTGAGAGATTTGGACGTGAAAGGGTACCAGTCTTGTCGGGGATTGGGAACCCTTCACGAGAATGTCCAAAGTTTCAGCGGGATTTCCAAAATGTTGAGAGGAACTCGAAACATGTCAACCTTGGTTTTGAGAATCTCTCCCGGAGTTTGAGAGATTTGGACGTGAAAGGGTACCAGTCTTGTCGGGGATTGGGAACCCTTCGCGAGAATGTCCAAAGTTTCAGCGGGATTTCCAAAATGTTGAGAGGAACTCGAATCATGTCAACCTTGGTTTTGAGAATCTCTCCCGGAGTTTGAGAGATTTGGACGTGAAAGGGTACCAGTCTTGTCGGGGATTGGGAACCCTTCACGAGAATGTCCAAAGTTTCACGGGATTTCCAAAATGTTGAGAGGAACTCGAATCATGTCAGCCTTGGTTTTGAGAATCTCTCCCGGAGTTTGAGAGATTTGGACGTGAAAGGGTACCAGTCTTGTCGGGGATTGGGAACCCTTCGCCAGAATGTCCACAGTTTCAGCGGGATTTCCAAAATGTTGAGAGGAACTTGAAACATGTCAACCTCGGTTTTGAGAATCTCTCCCGGAGTTTGAGAGATTTGGACGTGAAAGGGTACCAGTCTTGTCGGGGATTGGGAACCCTTTGCCAGAATGTCCAAAGTTACAGCGGGATTTCCAAAATGTTGAGAGGAACTCGCAACATGTCAACCTCGGTTTTGAGAATCTCTCCCGGAGTTTGAGAGATTTGGACGTGAAAGGGTACCAGTCTTGTCGGGGATTGGGAACCCTTCGCGAGAATGTCCAAAGTTTCAGCGGGATTTCCAAAATGTTGAGAGGAACTCGAAACATGTCAACCTTGGTTTTGAGAATCTCTCCCGGAGTTTGAGAGATTTGGACGTGAAAGGGTACCAGTCTTGTCGGGGATTGGGAACCCTTCGCCAGAATGTCCAAAGTTTCAGCGGGATTTCCAAAATGTTGAGAGGAACTCGAAACATGTCAACCTTGGTTTTGAGAATCTCTCCCGGAGTTTGAGAGATTTGGACGTGAAAGGGTACCAGTCTTGTCGGGGATTGGGAACCCTTCGCGAGAATGTCCAAAGTTTCAGCGGGATTTCCAAAATGTTGATAGGAACTCGAATCATGTCAACCTTGGTTTTGAGAATCTCTCCCGGAGTTTGAGAGATTTGGACGTGAAAGGGTACCAGTCTTGTCGGGGATTGGGAACCCTTCACGAGAATGTCCAAAGTTTCACGGGATTTCCAAAATGTTGAGAGGAACTCGAAACATGTCAGCCTTGGTTTTGAGAATCTCTCCCGGAGTTTGAGAGATTTGGACGTGAAAGGGTACCAGTCTTGTCGGGGATTGGGAACCCTTCGTGAGAATGTCCAAAGTTTCAGCGGGATTTCCAAAATGTTGAGAGGAACTCGAATCATGTCAACCTCGGTTTTGAGAATCTCTCCCGGAGTTTGAGAGATTTGGACGTGAAAGGGTACCAGTCTTGTCGGGGATTGGGAACCCTTCGCGAGAATGTCCAAAGTTTCAGCGGGATTTCCAAAATGTTGAAAGGAACTCGAAACATGTGAACCTCGGTTTTGAGAATCTCTCCCGGAATTTGAGAGATTTGGACGTGAAAGGGTACCAGTCTTGTCGGGGATTGGGAACCCTTCGCGAGAATGTCCAAAGTTTCAGCGGGATTTCCAAAATGTTGAGAGGAACTCGAAACATGTCAACCTTGGTTTTGAGAATCTCTCCCGGAGTTTGAGAGATTTGGACGTGAAAGGGTACCAGTCTTGTCGGGGATTGGGAACCCTTCGCGAGAATGTCCAAAGTTTCAGCGGGATTTCCAAAATGTTGAGAGGAACTCGAAACATGTGAAACTTGGTTTTGAGAATCTCTCCCGGAGTTTGAGAGATTTGGACGTGAAAGGGTACCAGTCTTGTCGGGGATTGGGAACCCTTCGCGAGAATGTCCACAGTTTCAGCGGGATTTCCAAAATGTTGAGAGGAACTCGAAACATGTCAACCTCGGTTTTGAGAATCTCTCCCGGAGTTTGAGAGATTTGGACGTGAAAGGGTACCAGTCTTGTCGGGGATTGGGAACCCTTCGCGAGAATGTCCAAAGTTTCAGCGGGATTTCCAAAATGTTGAGAGGAACTCGAAACATGTGAAACTTGGTTTTGAGAATCTCTCCCGGAGTTTGAGAGATTTGGACGTGAAAGGGTACCAGTCTTGTCGGGGATTGGGAACCCTTCGCGAGAATGTCCACAGTTTCAGCGGGATTTCCAAAATGTTGAGAGGAACTCGAAACATGTCAACCTCGGTTTTGAGAATCTCTCCCGGAGTTTGAGAGATTTGGACGTGAAAGGGTACCAGTCTTGTCGGGGATTGGGAACCCTTCGCCAGAATGTCCAAAGTTTCAGCGGGATTTCCAAAATGTTGAGAGGAACTCGAAACATGTCAACCTTGGTTTTGAGAATCTCTCCCGGAGTTTGAGAGATTTGGACGTGAAAGGGTACCAGTCTTGTCGGGGATTGGGAACCCTTCGCGAGAATGTCCAAAGTTTCAGCGGGATTTCCAAAATGTTGAGAGGAACTCGAATCATGTCAACCTTGGTTTTGAGAATCTCTCCCGGAGTTTGAGAGATTTGGACGTGAAAGGGTACCAGTCTTGTCGGGGATTGGGAACCCTTCACGAGAATGTCCAAAGTTTCACGGGATTTCCAAAATGTTGAGAGGAACTCGAATCATGTCAGCCTTGGTTTTGAGAATCTCTCCCGGAGTTTGAGAGATTTGGACGTGAAAGGGTACCAGTCTTGTCGGGGATTGGGAACCCTTCGCCAGAATGTCCACAGTTTCAGCGGGATTTCCAAAATGTTGAGAGGAACTTGAAACATGTCAACCTCGGTTTTGAGAATCTCTCCCGGAGTTTGAGAGATTTGGACGTGAAAGGGTACCAGTCTTGTCGGGGATTGGGAACCCTTTGCCAGAATGTCCAAAGTTACAGCGGGATTTCCAAAATGTTGAGAGGAACTCGCAACATGTCAACCTCGGTTTTGAGAATCTCTCCCGGAGTTTGAGAGATTTGGACGTGAAAGGGTACCAGTCTTGTCGGGGATTGGGAACCCTTCGCGAGAATGTCCAAAGTTTCAGCGGGATTTCCAAAATGTTGAGAGGAACTCGAAACATGTCAACCTTGGTTTTGAGAATCTCTCCCGGAGTTTGAGAGATTTGGACGTGAAAGGGTACCAGTCTTGTCGGGGATTGGGAACCCTTCGCCAGAATGTCCAAAGTTTCAGCGGGATTTCCAAAATGTTGAGAGGAACTCGAAACATGTCAACCTTGGTTTTGAGAATCTCTCCCGGAGTTTGAGAGATTTGGACGTGAAAGGGTACCAGTCTTGTCGGGGATTGGGAACCCTTCGCGAGAATGTCCAAAGTTTCAGCGGGATTTCCAAAATGTTGATAGGAACTCGAATCATGTCAACCTTGGTTTTGAGAATCTCTCCCGGAGTTTGAGAGATTTGGACGTGAAAGGGTACCAGTCTTGTCGGGGATTGGGAACCCTTCACGAGAATGTCCAAAGTTTCACGGGATTTCCAAAATGTTGAGAGGAACTCGAAACATGTCAGCCTTGGTTTTGAGAATCTCTCCCGGAGTTTGAGAGATTTGGACGTGAAAGGGTACCAGTCTTGTCGGGGATTGGGAACCCTTCGTGAGAATGTCCAAAGTTTCAGCGGGATTTCCAAAATGTTGAGAGGAACTCGAATCATGTCAACCTCGGTTTTGAGAATCTCTCCCGGAGTTTGAGAGATTTGGACGTGAAAGGGTACCAGTCTTGTCGGGGATTGGGAACCCTTCGCGAGAATGTCCAAAGTTTCAGCGGGATTTCCAAAATGTTGAAAGGAACTCGAAACATGTGAACCTCGGTTTTGAGAATCTCTCCCGGAATTTGAGAGATTTGGACGTGAAAGGGTACCAGTCTTGTCGGGGATTGGGAACCCTTCGCGAGAATGTCCAAAGTTTCAGCGGGATTTCCAAAATGTTGAGAGGAACTCGAAACATGTCAACCTTGGTTTTGAGAATCTCTCCCGGAGTTTGAGAGATTTGGACGTGAAAGGGTACCAGTCTTGTCGGGGATTGGGAACCCTTCGCGAGAATGTCCAAAGTTTCAGCGGGATTTCCAAAATGTTGAGAGGAACTCGAAACATGTGAAACTTGGTTTTGAGAATCTCTCCCGGAGTTTGAGAGATTTGGACGTGAAAGGGTACCAGTCTTGTCGGGGATTGGGAACCCTTCGCGAGAATGTCCACAGTTTCAGCGGGATTTCCAAAATGTTGAGAGGAACTCGAAACATGTCAACCTCGGTTTTGAGAATCTCTCCCGGAGTTTGAGAGATTTGGACGTGAAAGGGTACCAGTCTTGTCGGGGATTGGGAACCCTTCGCCAGAATGTCCAAAGTTTCAGCGGGATTTCCAAAATGTTGAGAGGAACTCGAAACATGTCAACCTCGGTTTTGAGAATCTCTCCCGGAGTTTGAGAGATTTGGACGTGAAAGGGTACCAGTCTTGTCGGGGATTGGGAACCCTTCGCGAGAATGTCCAAAGTTTCAGCGGGATTTCCAAAATGTTGAGAGGAACTCGAAACATGTGAACCTTGGTTTTGAGAATCTCTCCCGGAGTTGGAGAGATTTGGACGTGAAAGGGTACCAGTCTTGTCGGGGATTGGGAACCCTTCGCCAGAATGTCCAAAGTTTCAGCGGGATTTCCAAAATGTTGAGAGGAACTCGAAACGTGTCAACCTTGGTTTTGAGAATCTCTCCCGGAGTTTGAGAGATTTGGACGTGAAAGGGTACCAGTCTTGTCGGGGATTGGGAACCCTTCGCCAGAATGTCCAAAGTTTCAGCGGGATTTCCAAAATGTTGAGAGGAACTCGAAACATGTCAACCTTGGTTTTGAGAATCTCTCCCGGAGTTTGAGAGATTTGGACGTGAAAGGGTACCAGTCTTGTCGGGGATTGGGAACCCTTCGCGAGAATGTCCAAAGTTTCAGCGGGATTTCCAAAATGTTGAGAGGAACTCGAATCATGTCAACCTTGGTTTTGAGAATCTCTCCCGGAGTTTGAGAGATTTGGACGTGAAAGGGTACCAGTCTTGTCGGGGATTGGGAACCTTTTGAGAGAATGTCCAAAGTTTCAGTGGGATTTCCAAAATGTTGAAAGGAACTCGAAACATTTGAACCTTGGTTTTGAGAATCTCTCCCGGAATTAGAGAGATTTGGACGTGAAAGGGTACCAGTCTTGTCGGGGATTGGGAACCCTTCGCGAGAATGTCCAAAGTTTCAGCGGGATTTCCAAAATGTTGAGAGGAACTCGAAACATGTCAACCTTGGTTTTGAGAATCTCTCCCGGAGTTTGAGAGATTTGGATGTGAAAGGGTACCAGTCTTGTCGGGGATTGGGAACCCTTCGCGAGAATGTCCAAAGTTTCAGCGGGATTTCCAAAATGTTGAGAGGAACTCGAAACATGTCAACCTTGGTTTTGAGAATCTCTCCCGGAGTTTGAGAGATTTGGACGTGAAAGGGTACCAGTCTTGTCGGGGATTGGGAACCCTTCGCCAGAATGTCCACAGTTTCAGCGGGATTTCCAAAATGTTGAGAGGAACTCGAAACATGTCAACCTCGGTTTTGAGAATCTCTCCCGGAGTTTGAGAGATTTGGACGTGAAAGGGTACCAGTCTTGTCGGGGATTGGGAACCCTTCGCCAGAATGTCCAAAGTTTCAGCGGGATTTCCAAAATGTTGAGAGGAACTCGAAACATGTCAACCTCGGTTTTGAGAATCTCTCCCGGAGTTTGAGAGATTTGGACGTGAAAGGGTACCAGTCTTGTCGGGGATTGGGAACCCTTCGCGAGAATGTCCAAAGTTTCAGCGGGATTTCCAAAATGTTGAGAGGAACTCGAAACATGTGAAACTTGGTTTTGAGAATCTCTCCCGGAGTTTGAGAGATTTGGACGTGAAAGGGTACCAGTCTTGTCGGGGATTGGGAACCCTTCGCGAGAATGTCCACAGTTTCAGCGGGATTTCCAAAATGTTGAGAGGAACTCGAAACATGTCAACCTCGGTTTTGAGAATCTCTCCCGGAGTTTGAGAGATTTGGACGTGAAAGGGTACCAGTCTTGTCGGGGATTGGGAACCCTTCGCCAGAATGTCCAAAGTTTCAGCGGGATTTCCAAAATGTTGAGAGGAACTCGAAACATGTCAACCTCGGTTTTGAGAATCTCTCCCGGAGTTTGAGAGATTTGGACGTGAAAGGGTACCAGTCTTGTCGGGGATTGGGAACCCTTCGCGAGAATGTCCAAAGTTTCAGCGGGATTTCCAAAATGTTGAGAGGAACTCGAAACATGTCAACCTCGGTTTTGAGAATCTCTCCCGGAGTTGGAGAGATTTGGACGTGAAAGGGTACCAGTCTTGTCGGGGATTGGGAACCCTTCGCCAGAATGTCCAAAGTTTCAGCGGGATTTCCAAAATGTTGAGAGGAACTCGAAACGTGTCAACCTTGGTTTTGAGAATCTCTCCCGGAGTTTGAGAGATTTGGACGTGAAAGGGTACCAGTCTTGTCGGGGATTGGGAACCCTTCGCCAGAATGTCCAAAGTTTCAGCGGGATTTCCAAAATGTTGAGAGGAACTCGAAACATGTCAACCTTGGTTTTGAGAATCTCTCCCGGAGTTTGAGAGATTTGGACGTGAAAGGGTACCAGTCTTGTCGGGGATTGGGAACCCTTCGCGAGAATGTCCAAAGTTTCAGCGGGATTTCCAAAATGTTGAGAGGAACTCGAATCATGTCAACCTTGGTTTTGAGAATCTCTCCCGGAGTTTGAGAGATTTGGACGTGAAAGGGTACCAGTCTTGTCGGGGATTGGGAACCTTTTGAGAGAATGTCCAAAGTTTCAGTGGGATTTCCAAAATGTTGAAAGGAACTCGAAACATTTGAACCTTGGTTTTGAGAATCTCTCCCGGAATTTGAGAGATTTGGACGTGAAAGGGTACCAGTCTTGTCGGGGATTGGGAACCCTTCGCGAGAATGTCCAAAGTTTCAGCGGGATTTCCAAAATGTTGAGAGGAACTCGAAACATGTCAACCTTGGTTTTGAGAATCTCTCCCGGAGTTTGAGAGATTTGGACGTGAAAGGGTACCAGTCTTGTCGGGGATTGGGAACCCTTCGCGAGAATGTCCAAAGTTTCAGCGGGATTTCCAAAATGTTGAGAGGAACTCGAAACATGTCAACCTTGGTTTTGAGAATCTCTCCCGGAGTTTGAGAGATTTGGACGTGAAAGGGTACCAGTCTTGTCGGGGATTGGGAACCCTTCGCCAGAATGTCCACAGTTTCAGCGGGATTTCCAAAATGTTGAGAGGAACTCGAAACATGTCAACCTCGGTTTTGAGAATCTCTCCCGGAGTTTGAGAGATTTGGACGTGAAAGGGTACCAGTCTTGTCGGGGATTGGGAACCCTTCGCGAGAATGTCCAAAGTTTCAGCGGGATTTCCAAAATGTTGAGAGGAACTCGAAACATGTCAACCTCGGTTTTGAGAATCTCTCCCGGAGTTTGAGAGATTTGGACGTGAAAGGGTACCAGTCTTCTCGGGGATTGGGAACCCTTCGCCAGAATGCCCAAAGTTTCAGCGGGATTTCCAAAATGTTGAGAGGAACTCGAAACATGTCAACCTTGGTTTTGAGAATCTCTCCCGGAGTTTGAGAGATTTGGACGTGAAAGGGTACCAGTCTTGTCGGGGATTGGGAACCCTTCGCCAGAATGTCCAAAGTTTCAGCGGGATTTCCAAAATGTTGAGAGGAACTCGAAACATGTCAACCTTGGTTTTGAGAATCTCTCCCGGAGTTTGAGAGATTTGGACGTGAAAGGGTACCAGTCTTGTCGGGGATTGGGAACCCTTCACGAGAATGTCCAAAGTTTCACGGGATTTCCAAAATGTTGAGAGGAACTCGAAACATGTCAGCCTTGGTTTTGAGAATCTCTCCCGGAGTTTGAGAGATTTGGACGTGAAAGGGTACCAGTCTTGTCGGGGATTGGGAACCCTTCGCCAGAATGTCCAAAGTTTCAGCGGGATTTCCAAAATGTTGAGAGGAACTTGAAACATGTCAACCTCGGTTTTGAGAATCTCTCCCGGAGTTTGAGAGATTTGGACGTGAAAGGGTACCAGTCTTGTCGGGGATTGGGAACCCTTCGCCAGAATGTCCAAAGTTTCAGCGGGATTTCCAAAATGTTGAGAGGAACTCGAAACATGTCAACCTCGGTTTTGAGAATCTCTCCCGGAGTTTGAGAGATTTGGACGTGAAAGGGTACCAGTCTTGTCGGGGATTGGGAACCCTTCGCGAGAATGTCCAAAGTTTCAGCCGGATTTCCAAAATGTTGAGAGGAACTCGAAACATGTCAACCTTGGTTTTAAGAATCTCTCCCGGAGTTTGAGAGATTTGGACGTGAAAGGGTACCAGTCTTGTCGGGGATTGGGAACCCTTCGCCAGAATGTCCAAAGTTTCAGCGGGATTTCCAAAATGTTGAGAGGAACTCGAAACATGTCAACCTTGGTTTTGAGAATCTCTCCCGGAGTTTGAGAGATTTGGACGTGAAAGGGTACCAGTCTTGTCGGGGATTGGGAACCCTTCGCGAGAATGTCCAAAGTTTCAGCGGGATTTCCAAAATGTTGAGAGGAACTCGAATCATGTCAACCTCGGTTTTGAGAATCTCTCCCGGAGTTTGAGAGATTTGGACGTGAAAGGGTACCAGTCTTGTCGGGGATTGGGAACCCTTCACGAGAATGTCCAAAGTTTCACGGGATTTCCAAAATGTTGAGAGGAACTCGAAACATGTCAGCCTTGGTTTTGAGAATCTCTCCCGGAGTTTGAGAGATTTGGACGTGAAAGGGTACCAGTCTTGTCGGGGATTGGGAACCCTTCGTGAGAATGTCCAAAGTTTCAGCGGGATTTCCAAAATGTTGAGAGGAACTCGAAACATGTCAACCTTGGTTTTGAGAATCTCTCCCGGAGTTTGAGAGATTTGGACGTGAAAGGGTACCAGTCTTGTCGGGGATTGGGAACCTTTTGAGAGAATGTCCAAAGTTTCAGTGGGATTTCCAAAATGTTGAAAGGAACTCGAAACATGTGAACCTTGGTTTTGAGAATCTCTCCCGGAATTTGAGAGATTTGGACGTGAAAGGGTACCAGTCTTGTCGGGGATTGGGAACCCTTCGCGAGAATGTCCAAAGTTTCAGCGGGATTTCCAAAATGTTGAGAGGAACTCGAAACATGTCAACCTTGGTTTTGAGAATCTCTCCCGGAGTTTGAGAGATTTGGACGTGAAAGGGTACCAGTCTTGTCGGGGATTGGGAACCCTTCGCGAGAATGTCCAAAGTTTCAGCGGGATTTCCAAAATGTTGAGAGGAACTCGAAACATGTCAACCTTGGTTTTGAGAATCTCTCCCGGAGTTTGAGAGATTTGGACGTGAAAGGGTACCAGTCTTGTCGGGGATTGGGAACCCTTCGCGAGAATGTCCAACATTTCAGCGGGATTTCCAAAATGTTGAGAGGAACTCGAAACATTTCAACCTCGGTATTGAGAATCTCTCCCGGAGTTTGAGAGATTTGGACGTGAAAGGGTACCAGTCTTGTCGGGGATTGGGAACCCTTCGCGAGAATGTGCAAAGTTTCAGCGGGATTTCCAAAATGTTGAGAGGAACTCGAAACATGTCAACCTTGGTTTTGAGAATCTCTCCCGGAGTTTGAGAGATTTGGACGTGAAAGGGTACCAGTCTTGTCGGGGATTGGGAACCCTTCGCGAGAATGTCCAAAGTTTCAGCGGGATTTCCAAAATGTTGAGAGGAACTCGAAACATGTCAACCTTGGTTTTGAGAATCTCTCCCGGAGTTTGAGAGATTTGGACGTGAAAGGGTACCAGTCTTGTCGGGGATTGGGAACCCTTCGCGAGAATGTGCAAAGTTTCAGCGGGATTTCCAAAATGTTGAGAGGAACTCGAAACATGTCAACCTTGGTTTTGAGAATCTCTCCCGGAGTTTGAGAGATTTGGACGTGAAAGGGTACCAGTCTTGTCGGGGGTTGGGAACCCTTCGCGAGAATGTCCAAAGTTTCAGCGGGATTTCCAAAATGTTGAGAGGAACTCGAAACATGTCAACCTTGGTTTTGAGAATCTCTCCCGGAGTTTGAGAGATTTGGACGTGAAAGGGTACCAGTCTTGTCGGGGATTGGGAACCCTTCACGAGAATGTCCAAAGTTTCAGCGGGATTTCCAAAATGTTGAGAGGAACTCGAAACATGTCAACCTCGGTTTTGAGAATCTCTCCCGGAGTTTGAGAGATTTGGACGTGAAAGGGTACCAGTCTTGTCGGGGATTGGGAACCCTTCGCGAGAATGTCCAAAGTTTCAGCGGGATTTCCAAAATGTTGAGAGGAACTCGAAACATGTCAACCTCGCTTTTGAGAATCTCTCCCGGAGTTTGAGAGATTTGGACGTGAAAGGGTACCAGTCTTGTCGGGGATTGGGAACCCTTTGCGAGAATGTCCAAAGTTTCAGCAGGATTTCCAAAATGTTGAGAGGAACTCGAAACATGTCAACCTTGGTTTTGAGAATCTCTCCCGGAGTTTGAGAGATTTGGACGTGAAAGGGTACCAGTCTTGTCGGGGATTGGGAACCCTTCGCGAGAATGTCCAAAGTTTCAGCGGGATTTCCAAAATGTTGAGAGGAACTCGAAACATGTCAACCTCGGTTTTGAGAATCTCTCCCGGAGTTTGAGAGATTTGGACGTGAAAGGGTACCAGTCTTGTCGGGGATTGGGAACCCTTCGCGAGAATGTGCAAAGTTTCAGCGGGATTTCCAAAATGTTGAGAGGAACTCGAAACATGTCAACCTTGGTTTTGAGAATCTCTCCCGGAGTTTGAGAGATTTGGACGTGAAAGGGTACCAGTCTTGTCGGGGATTGGGAACCCTTCGCGAGAATGTCCAAAGTTTCAGCGGGATTTCCAAAATGTTGAGAGGAACTCGAAACATGTCAACCTCGGTTTTGAGAATCTCTCCCGGAGTTTGAGAGATTTGGACGTGAAAGGGTACCAGTCTTGTCGGGGATTGGGAACCCTTCGCGAGAATGTCCAAAGTTTCAGCGGGATTTCCAAAATGTTGAGAGGAACTCGAAACATGTCAACCTTGGTTTTGAGAATCTCTCCCGGAGTTTGAGAGATTTGGACGTGAAAGGGTACCAGTCTTGTCGGGGATTGGGAACCCTTCGCGAGAATGTCCAAAGTTTCAGCGGGATTTCCAAAATGTTGAGAGGAACTCGAAACATGTCAACCTTGGTTTTGAGAATCTCTCCCGGAGTTTGAGAGATTTGGACGTGAAAGAGTACCAGTCTTGTCGGGGATTGGGAACCCTTCGCGAGAATGTCCAAAGTTTCAGCGGGATTTCCAAAATGTTGAGAGGAACTCGAAACATGTCAACCTCGGTTTTGAGAATCTCTCCCGGAGTTTGAGAGATTTGGACGTGAAAGGGTACCAGTCTTGTCGGGGATTGGGAACCCTTCGCGAGAATGTCCAAAATTTCAGCGGGATTTCCAAAATGTTGAGAGGAACTCGAAACATGTCAACCTCGGTTTTGAGAATCTCTCCCGGAGTTTGAGAGATTTGGACGTGAAAGGGTACCAGTCTTGTCGGGGATTGGGAACCCTTCGCGAGAATGTCCAAAGTTTCAGCGGGATTTCCAAAATGTTGAGAGGAACTCGAAACATGTCAACCTTGGTTTTGAGAATCTCTCCCGGAGTTTGAGAGATTTGGACGTGAAAGGGTACCAGTCTTGTCGGGGATTGGGAACCCTTTGCGAGAATGTCCAAAGTTTCAGCAGGATTTCCAAAATGTTGAGAGGAACTCGAAACATGTCAACCTTGGTTTTGAGAATCTCTCCCGGAGTTTGAGAGATTTGGACGTGAAAGGGTACCAGTCTTGTCGGGGATTGGGAACCCTTCGCGAGAATATGCAAAGTTTCAGCGGGATTTCCAAAATGTTGAGAGGAACTCGAAACATGTCAACCTTGGTTTTGAGAATCTCTCCCGGAGTTTGAGAGATTTGGACGTGAAAGGGTACCAGTCTTGTCGGGGGTTGGGAACCCTTCGCGAGAATGTCCAAAGTTTCAGCGGGATTTCCAAAATGTTGAGAGGAACTCGAAACATGTCAACCTTGGTTTTGAGAATCTCTCCCGGAGTTTGAGAGATTTGGACGTGAAAGGGTACCAGTCTTGTCAGGGATTGGGAACCCTTCGCGAGAATGTCCAAAGTTTCAGCGGGATTTCCAAAATGTTGAGAGGAACTCGAAACATGTCAACCTCGGTTTTGAGAATCTCTCCCGGAGTTTGAGAGATTTGGACGTGAAAGGGTACCAGTCTTGTCGGGGATTGGGAACCCTTCGCGAGAATGTCCAAAGTTTCAGCGGGATTTCCAAAATGTTGAGAGGAACTCGAAACATGTCAACCTCGCTTTTGAGAATCTCTCCCGGAGTTTGAGAGATTTGGACGTGAAAGGGTACCAGTCTTGTCGGGGATTGGGAACCCTTTGCGAGAATGTCCAAAGTTTCAGCAGGATTTCCAAAATGTTGAGAGGAACTCGAAACATGTCAACCTTGGTTTTGAGAATCTCTCCCGGAGTTTGAGAGATTTGGACGTGAAAGGGTACCAGTCTTGTCGGATATTGGGAACCCTTCGCGAGAATGTCCAAAGTTTCAGCGGGATTTCCAAAATGTTGAGAGGAACTCGAAACATGTCAACCTTGGTTTTGAGAATCTCTCCCGGAGTTTGAGAGATTTGGACGTGAAAGGGTACCAGTCTTGTCGGGGATTGGGAACCCTTCGCGAGAATGTGCAAAGTTTCAGCGGGATTTCCAAAATGTTGAGAGGAACTCGAAACATGTCAACCTTGGTTTTGAGAATCTCTCCCGGAGTTTGAGAGATTTGGACGTGAAAGGGTACCAGTCTTGTCGGGGATTGGGAACCCTTCGCGAGAATGTCCAAAGTTTCAGCGGGATTTCCAAAATGTTGAGAGGAACTCGAAACATGTCAACCTTGGTTTTGAGAATCTCTCCCGGAGTTTGAGAGATTTGGACGTGAAAGGGTACCAGTCTTGTCGGGGATTGGGAACCCTTCGCCAGAATGTCCAAAGTTTCAGCGGGATTTCCAAAATGTTGAGAGGAACTCGAAACATGTCAACCTCGGTTTTGAGAATCTCTCCCGGAGTTTGAGAGATTTGAACGTGAAAGGGTACCAGTCTTGTCGGGGATTGGGAACCCTTCGCGAGAATGTCCAAAGTTTCAGTGGGATTTCCAAAATGTTTAAAGGAACTCGAAACATGTGAACCTTGGTTTTGAGAATCTCTCCCGGAATTTGAGAGATTTGGACGTGAAAGGGTACCAGTCTTGTCGGGGATTGGGAACCCTTCGCGAGAATGTCCAAAGTTTCAGTGGGATTTCCAAAATGTTGAGAGGAACTCGAAACATGTCAACCTCGGTTTTGAGAATCTCTCCCGGAGTTTGAGAGATTTGGACGTGAAAGGGTACCAGTCTTGTCGGGGATTGGGAACCCTTCGCCAGAATGTCCAAAGTTTCAGCGGGATTTCCAAAATGTTGAGAGGAACTCGAAACATGTCAACCTCGGTTTTGAGAATCTCTCCCGGAGTTTGAGAGATTTGGACGTGAAAGGGTACCAGTCTTGTCGGGGATTGGGAACCCTTCGCCAGAATGTCCAAAGTTTCAGCGGGATTTCCAAAATGTTGAGAGGAACTCGAAACATGTCAACCTTGGTTTTGAGAATCTCTCCCGGAGTTTGAGAGATTTGGACGTGAAAGGGTACCAGTCTTGTCGGGGATTGGGAACCCTTCGCCAGAATGTCCAAAGTTTCAGCGGGATTTCCAAAATGTTGAGAGGAACTCGAAACATGTCAACCTTGGTTTTGAGAATCTCTCCCGGAGTTTGAGAGATTTGGACGTGAAAGGGTACCAGTCTTGTCGGGGGTTGGGAACCCTTCGCGAGAATGTCCAAAGTTTCAGCGGGATTTCCAAAATGTTGAGAGGAACTCGAAACATGTCAACCTTGGTTTTGAGAATCTCTCCCGGAGTTTGAGAGATTTGGACGTGAAAGGGTACCAGTCTTGTCGGGGATTGGGAACCCTTCACGAGAATGTCCAAAGTTTCAGCGGGATTTCCAAAATGTTGAGAGGAACTCGAAACATGTCAACCTCGGTTTTGAGAATCTCTCCCGGAGTTTGAGAGATTTGGACGTGAAAGGGTACCAGTCTTGTCGGGGATTGGGAACCCTTCGCGAGAATGTCGAAAGTTTCAGCGGGATTTCCAAAATGTTGAGAGGAACTCGAAACATGTCAACCTCGGTTTTGAGAATCTCTCCCGGAGTTTGAGAGATTTGGACGTGAAAGGGTACCAGTCTTGTCGGGGATTGGGAACCCTTTGCGAGAATGTCCAAAGTTTCAGCAGGATTTCCAAAATGTTGAGAGGAACTCGAAACATGTCAACCTTGGTTTTGAGAATCTCTCCCGGAGTTTGAGAGATTTGGACGTGAAAGGGTACCAGTCTTGTCGGGGATTGGGAACCCTTCGCGAGAATGTCCAAAGTTTCAGCGGGATTTCCAAAATGTTGAGAGGAACATGAAACATGTCAACCTTGGTTTTGAGAATCTCTCCCGGAGTTTGAGAGATTTGGACGTGAAAGGGTACCAGTCTTGTCGGGGATTGGGAACCCTTCGCGAGAATGTGCAAAGTTTCAGCGGGATTTCCAAAATGTTGAGAGGAACTCGAAACATGTCAACCTTGGTTTTGAGAATCTCTCCCGGAGTTTGAGAGATTTGGACGTGAAAGGGTACCAGTCTTGTCGGGGATTGGGAACCCTTCGCGAGAATGTCGAAAGTTTCAGCGGGATTTCCAAAATGTTGAGAGGAACTCGAAACATGTCAACCTCGGTTTTGAGAATCTCTCCCGGAGTTTGAGAGATTTGGACGTGAAAGGGTACCAGTCTTGTCGGGGATTGGGAACCCTTTGCGAGAATGTCCAAAGTTTCAGCAGGATTTCCAAAATGTTGAGAGGAACTCGAAACATGTCAACCTTGGTTTTGAGAATCTCTCCCGGAGTTTGAGAGATTTGGACGTGAAAGGGTACCAGTCTTGTCGGGGATTGGGAACCCTTCGCGAGAATGTCCAAAGTTTCAGCGGGATTTCCAAAATGTTGAGAGGAACATGAAACATGTCAACCTTGGTTTTGAGAATCTCTCCCGGAGTTTGAGAGATTTGGACGTGAAAGGGTACCAGTCTTGTCGGGGATTGGGAACCCTTCGCGAGAATGTGCAAAGTTTCAGCGGGATTTCCAAAATGTTGAGAGGAACTCGAAACATGTCAACCTTGGTTTTGAGAATCTCTCCCGGAGTTTGAGAGATTTGGACGTGAAAGGGTACCAGTCTTGTCGGGGATTGGGAACCCTTCGCGAGAATGTCCAAAGTTTCAGTGGGATTTCCAAAATGTTTAAAGGAACTCGAAACATGTGAACCTTGGTTTTGAGAATCTCTCCCGGAATTTGAGAGATTTGGACGTGAAAGGGTACCAGTCTTGTCGGGGATTGGGAACCCTTCGCGAGAATGTCCAAAGTTTCAGTGGGATTTCCAAAATGTTGAGAGGAACTCGAAACATGTCAACCTTGGTTTTGAGAATCTCTCCCGGAGTCTGAGAGATTTGGACGTGAAAGGGTACCAGTCTTGTCGGGGATTGGGAACCCTTCGCGAGAATGTCCAAAGTTTCAGCGGGATTTCCAAAATGTTGAGAGGAACTCGAAACATGTCAACCTCGGTTTTGAGAATCTCTCCCGGAGTTTGAGAGATTTGGACGTGAAAGGGTACCAGTCTTGTTGGGGATTGGGAACCCTTCGCCAGAATGTCCAAAGTTTCAGCGGGATTTCCAAAATGTTGAGAGGAACTCGAAACATGTCAACCTTGGTTTTGAGAATCTCTCCCGGAGTTTGAGAGATTTGGACGTGAAAGGGTACCAGTCTTGTCGGGGATTGGGAACCCTTCGCGAGAATGTCCAAAGTTTCAGTGTGATTTCCAAAATGTTTAAAGGAACTCGAAACATGTGTACCTTGGTTTTGAGAATCTCTCCCGGAATTTGAGAGATTTGGACGTGAAAGGGTACCAGTCTTGTCGGGGATTGGGAACCCTTCGCGAGAATGTCCAAAGTTTCAGTGGGATTTCCAAAATGTTGAGAGGAACTCGAAACATGTGAACCTTGGTTTTGAGAATCTCTCCCGGAGTTTGAGAGATTTGGACGTGAAAGGGTACCAGTCTTGTCGGGGATTGGGAACCCTTCGCCAGAATGTCCAAAGTTTCAGCGGGATTTCCAAAATGTTGAGAGGAACTCGAAACATGTCAACCTCGGTTTTGAGAATCTCTCCCGGAGTTTGAGAGATTTGGACGTGAAAGGGTACCAGTCTTGTCGGGGATTGGGAACCCTTCGCGAGAATGTCCAAAGTTTCAGCGGGATTTCCAAAATGTTGAGAGGAACTCGAAACATGTCAACCTTGGTTTTGAGAATCTCTCCCGGAGTTTGAGAGATTTGGACGTGAAAGGGTACCAGTCTTGTCGGGGATTGGGAACCCTTTGCGAGAATGTCCAAAGTTTCAGCCGGATTTCCAAAATGTTGAGAGGAACTCGAAACATGTCAACCTTGGTTTTGAGAATCTCTCCCGGAGTTTGAGAGATTTGGACGTGAAAGGGTACCAGTCTTGTCGGGGATTGGGAACCCTTCGCCAGAATGTCCAAAGTTTCAGCGGGATTTCCAAAATGTTGAGAGGAACTCGAAACATGTCAACCTTGGTTTTGAGAATCTCTCCCGGAGTTTGAGAGATTTGGACGTGAAAGGGTACCAGTCTTGTCGGGGATTGGGAACCCTTCGCCAGAATGTCCAAAGTTTCAGCGGGATTTCCAAAATGTTGAGAGGAACTCGAAACATGTCAACCTCGGTTTTGAGAATCTCTCCCGGAGTTTGAGAGATTTGGACGTGAAAGGGTACCAGTCTTGTCGGGGATTGGGAACCCTTTGCGAGAATGTCCAAAGTTTCAGCAGGATTTCCAAAATGTTGAGAGGAACTCGAAACATGTCAACCTTGGTTTTGAGAATCTCTCCCGGAGTTTGAGAGATTTGGACGTGAAAGGGTACCAGTCTTGTCGGGGATTGGGAACCCTTCGCGAGAATGTCCAAAGTTTCAGCGGGATTTCCAAAATGTTGAGAGGAACTCGAAACATGTCAACCTTGGTTTTGAGAATCTCTCCCGGAGTTTGAGAGATTTGGACGTGAAAGGGTACCAGTCTTGTCGGGGATTGGGAACCCTTCGCGAGAATGTCCAAAGTTTCAGCGGGATTTCCAAAATGTTGAGAGGAACTCGAAACATGTCAACCTTGGTTTTGAGAATCTCTCCCGGAGTTTGAGAGATTTGGACGTGAAAGGGTACCAGTCTTGTCGGGGATTGGGAACCCTTCGCGAGAATGTCCAAAGTTTCAGTGGGATTTCCAAAATGTTTAAAGGAACTCGAAACATGTGAACCTTGGTTTTGAGAATCTCTCCCGGAATTTGAGAGATTTGGACGTGAAAGGGTACCAGTCTTGTCGGGGATTGGGAACCCTTCGCCAGAATGTCCAAAGTTTCAGTGGGATTTCCAAAATGTTGAGAGGAACTCGAAACATGTGAACCTTGGTTTTGAGAATCTCTCCCGGAGTTTGAGAGATTTGGACGTGAAAGGGTACCAGTCTTGTCGGGGATTGGGAACCCTTCGCGAGAATGTCCAAAGTTTCAGCGGGATTTCCAAAATGTTGAGAGGAACTCGAAACATGTCAACCTCGGTTTTGAGAATCTCTCCCGGAGTTTGAGAGATTTGGACGTGAAAGGGTACCAGTCTTGTCGGGGATTGGGAACCCTTTGCGAGAATGTCCAAAGTTTCAGCGGGATTTCCAAAATGTTGAGAGGAACTCGAAACATGTCAACCTTGGTTTTGAGAATCTCTCCCGGAGTTTGAGAGATTTGGACGTGAAAGGGTACCAGTCTTGTCGGGGATTGGGAACCCTTCGCCAGAATGTCCAAAGTTTCAGCAGGATTTCCAAAATGTTGAGAGGAACTCGAAACATGTCAACCTCGGTTTTGAGAATCTCTCCCGGAGTTTGAGAGATTTGGACGTGAAAGGGTACCAGTCTTGTTGGGGATTGGGAACCCTTCGCCATAATGTCCAAAGTTTCAGCGGGATTTCCAAAATGTTGAGAGGAACTCGAAACATGTCAACCTTGGTTTTGAGAATCTCTCCCGGAGTTTGAGAGATTTGGACGTGAAAGGGTACCAGTCTTGTCGGGGATTGGGAACCCTTCGCGAGAATGTCCAAAGTTTCAGTGGGATTTCCAAAATGTTTAAAGGAACTCGAAACATGTGAACCTTGGTTTTGAGAATCTCTCCCGGAATTTGAGAGATTTGGACGTGAAAGGGTACCAGTCTTGTCGGGGATTGGGAACCCTTCGCCAGAATGTCCAAAGTTTCAGTGGGATTTCCAAAATGTTGAGAGGAACTCGAAACATGTGAACCTTGGTTTTGAGAATCTCTCCCGGAGTTTGAGAGATTTGGACGTGAAAGGGTACCAGTCTTGTCGGGGATTGGGAACCCTTCGCGAGAATGTCCAAAGTTTCAGCGGGATTTCCAAAATGTTGAGAGGAACTCGAAACATGTCAACCTCGGTTTTGAGAATCTCTCCCGGAGTTTGAGAGATTTGGACGTGAAAGGGTACCAGTCTTGTCGGGGATTGGGAACCCTTTGCGAGAATGTCCAAAGTTTCAGCGGGATTTCCAAAATGTTGAGAGGAACTCGAAACATGTCAACCTTGGTTTTGAGAATCTCTCCCGGAGTTTGAGAGATTTGGACGTGAAAGGGTACCAGTCTTGTCGGGGATTGGGAACCCTTCGCCAGAATGTCCAAAGTTTCAGCAGGATTTCCAAAATGTTGAGAGGAACTCGAAACATGTGAACCTTGGTTTTGAGAATCTCTCCCGGAATTTGAGAGATTTGGACGTGAAAGGGTACCAGTCTTGTCGGGGATTGGGAACCCTTCGCGAGAATGTCCAAAGTTTCAGTGGGATTTCCAAAATGTTGAGAGGAACTCGAAACATGTGAACCTTGGTTTTGAGAATCTCTCCCGGAGTTTGAGAGATTTGGACGTGAAAGGGTACCAGTCTTGTCGGGGATTGGGAACCCTTCGCGAGAATGTCCAAAGTTTCAGCGGGATTTCCAAAATGTTGAGAGGAACTCGAAACATGTCAACCTCGGTTTTGAGAATCTCTCCCGGAGTTTGAGAGATTTGGACGTGAAAGGGTACCAGTCTTGTCGGGGATTGGGAACCCTTCGGGAGAATGTCCAAAGTTTCAGCAGGATTTCCAAAATGTTGAGAGGAACTCGAAACATGTCAACCTTGGTTTTGAGAATCTCTCCCGGAGTTTGAGAGATTTGGACGTGAAAGGGTACCAGTCTTGTCGGGGATTGGGAACCCTTCGCGAGAATGTCCAAAGTTTCAGCGGGATTTCCAAAATGTTTAAAGGAACTCGAAACATGTGAACCTTGGTTTTGAGAATCTCTCCCGGAATTTGAGAGATTTGGACGTGAAAGGGTACCAGTCTTGTCGGGGATTGGGAACCCTTCGCCAGAATGTCCAAAGTTTCAGCGGGATTTCCAAAATGTTGAGAGGAACTCGAAACATGTCAACCTCGGTTTTGAGAATCTCTCCCGGAGTTTGAGAGATTTGGACGTGAAAGGGTACCAGTCTTGTCGGGGATTGGGAACCCTTCGCCAGAATGTCCAAAGTTTCAGCGGGATTTCCAAAATGTTGAGAGGAACTCGAAACATGTCAACCTTGGTTTTGAGAATCTCTCCCGGAGTTTGAGAGGTTTGGACGTGAAAGGGTACCAGTCTTGTCTGGGATTGGGAACCCTTCGCCAGAATGTCCAAAGTTTCAGCGGGATTTCCAAAATGTTGAGAGGAACTCGAAACATGTCAACCTTGGTTTTGAGAATCTCTCCCGGAGTTTGAGAGATTTGGACGTGAAAGGGTACCAGTCTTGTCGGGGATTGGGAACCCTTCGCGAGAATGTCCAAAGTTTCAGCGGGATTTCCAAAATGTTGAGAGGAACTCGAAACATGTCAACCTTGGTTTTCAGAATCTCTCCCGGAGTTTGAGAGATTTGGACGTGAAAGGGTACCAGTCTTGTCGGGGATTGGGAACCCTTCGCGAGAATGTGCAAAGTTTCAGCGGGATTTCCAAAATGTTGAGAGGAATTCGAAACATGTCAGCCTTGGTTTTGAGAATCTCTCCCGGAGTTTGAGAGATTTGGACGTGAAAGGGTACCAGTCTTGTCGGGGATTGGGAACCCTTCGCCAGAATGTGCAAAGTTTCAGCGGGATTTCCAAAATGTTGAGAGGAACTCGAAACATGTCAACCTTGGTTTTGAGAATCTCTCCCGGAGTTTGAGAGATTTGGACGTGAAAGGGTACCAGTCTTGTCGGGGATTGGGAACCCTTCGCCAGAATGTCCAAAGTTTCAGCGGGATTTCCAAAATGTTGAGAGGAACTCGAAACATGTCAACCTCGGTTTTGAGAATCTCTCCCGGAGTTTGAGAGATTTGGACGTGAAAGGGTACCAGTCTTGTCGGGGATTGGGAACCCTTCGCCAGAATGTCCAAAGTTTCAGCGGGATTTCCAAAATGTTGAGAGGAACTCGAAACATGTCAACCTTGGTTTTGAGAATCTCTCCCGGAGTCTGAGAGATTTGGACGTGAAAGGGTACCAGTCTTGTCGGGGATTGGGAACCCTTCGGGAGAATGTCCAAAGTTTCACCAGGATTTCCAAAATGTTGAGAGGAACTCGAAACATGTCAACCTTGGTTTTGAGAATCTCTCCCGGAGTTTGAGAGATTTGGACGTGAAAGGGTACCAGTCTTGTCGGGGATTGGGAACCCTTCGCGAGAATGTCCAAAGTTTCAGTGGGATTTCCAAAATGTTTAAAGGAACTCGAAACATGTGAACCTTGGTTTTGAGAATCTCTCCCGGAATTTGAGAGATTTGGACGTGAAAGGGTACCAGTCTTGTCGGGGATTGGGAACCCTTCGCGAGAATGTCCAAAGTTTCAGTGGGATTTCCAAAATGTTGAGAGGAACTCGAAACATGTGAACCTTGGTTTTGAGAATCTCTCCCGGAGTTTGAGAGATTTGGACGTGAAAGGGTACCAGTCTTGTCTGGGATTGGGAACCCTTCGCGAGAATGTCCAAAGTTTCAGCGGGATTTCCAAAATGTTGAGAGGAACTCGAAACATGTCAACCTCGGTTTTGAGAATCTCTCCCGGAGTTTGAGAGATTTGGACGTGAAAGGGTACCAGTCTTGTTGGGGATTGGGAACCCTTCGCCAGAATGTCCAAAGTTTCAGCGGGATTTCCAAAATGTTGAGAGGAACTCGAAACATGTCAACCTTGGTTTTGAGAATCTCTCCCGGAGTTTGAGAGATTTGGACGTGAAAGGGTACCAGTCTTGTCGGGGATTGGGAACCCTTCGCGAGAATGTCCAAAGTTTCAGCAGGATTTCCAAAATGTTGAAAGGAACTCGAAACATGTCAACCTTGGTTTTGAGAATCTCTCCCGGAGTTTGAGAGATTTGGACGTGAAAGGGTACCAGTCTTGTCGGGGATTGGGAACCCTTCGCGAGAATGTCCAAAGTTTCAGTGGGATTTCCAAAATGTTGAAAGGAACTCGAAACATGTCAACCTTGGTTTTGAGAATGTCTCCCGGAATTTGAGAGATTTGGACGTGAAAGGGTACCAGTCTTGTCGGGGATTGGGAACCCGTCGCGAGAATGTCCAAAGTTTCAGCGGGATTTCCAAAATGTTGAGAGGAACTCGAAACATGTCAACCTTGGTTTTGAGAATCTCTCCCGGAGTTTGAGAGATTTGCACGTGAAAGGGTACCAGTCTTGTCGGGGATTGGGAACCCTTCGCGAGAATGTCCAAAGTTTCAGCGGGATTTCCAAAATGTTGAGAGGAACTCGAAACATGTCAACCTCGGTTTTGAGAATCTCTCCCGGAGTTTGAGAGATTTGGACGTGAAAGGGTACCAGTCTTGTCGGGGATTGGGAACCCTTTGCGAGAATGTCCAAAGTTTCAGCGGGATTTCCAAAATGTTGAGAGGAACTCGAAACATGTCAACCTTGGTTTTGAGAATCTCTCCCGGAGTTTGAGAGATTTGGACGTGAAAGGGTACCAGTCTTGTCGGGGATTGGGAACCCTTCGCCAGAATGTCCAAAGTTTCAGCGGGATTTCCAAAATGTTGAGAGGAACTCGAAACATGTCAACCTCGGTTTTGAGAATCTCTCCCGGAGTTTGAGAGATTTGGACGTGAAAGGGTACCAGTCTTGTCGGGGATTGGGAACCCTTCGGGAGAATGTCCAAAGTTTCAGCAGGATTTCCAAAATGTTGAGAGGAACTCGAAACATGTCAACCTTGGTTTTGAGAATCTCTCCCGGAGTTTGAGAGATTTGGACGTGAAAGGGTACCAGTCTTGTCGGGGACTGGGAACCGTTCGCGAGAATGTCCAAAGTTTCAGCGGGATTTCCAAAATGTTGAGAGGAACTCGAAAGATGTCAACCTCGGTTTTGAGAATCTCTCCCGGAATTTGAGAGATTTGGACGTGAAAGGGTACCAGTCTTGTCGGGGATTGGGAACCCTTCGCGAGAATGTCCAAAGTTTCAGTGGGATTTCCAAAATGTTGAGAGGAACTCGAAACATGTGAACCTTGGTTTTGAGAATCTCTCCCGGAGTTTGAGAGATTTGGACGTGAAAGGGTACCAGTCTTGTCGGGGATTGGGAACCCTTTGCGAGAATGTCCAAAGTTTCAGCGGGATTTCCAAAATGTTGAGAGGAACTCGAAACATGTCAACCTTGGTTTTGAGAATCTCTCCCGGAGTTTGAGAGATTTGGACGTGAAAGGGTACCAGTCTTGTCGGGGATTGGGAACCCTTCGCCAGAATGTCCAAAGTTTCAGCGGGATTTCCAAAATGTTGAGAGGAACTCGAAACATGTCAACCTTGGTTTTGAGAATCTCTCCCGGAGTTTGAGAGGTTTGGACGTGAAAGGGTACCAGTCTTGTCGGGGATTGGGAACCCTTCGCCAGAATGTCCAAAGTTTCAGCGGGATTTCCAAAATGTTGAGAGGAACTCGAAACATGTCAACCTTGGTTTTGAGAATCTCTCCCGGAGTTTGAGAGATTTGGACGTGAAAGGGTACCAGTCTTGTCGGGGATTGGGAACCCTTCGTGAGAATGTCCAAAGTTTCAGCGGGATTTCCAAAATGTTGAGAGGAACTCGAAACATGTCAACCTTGGTTTTGAGAATCTCTCCCGGAGTTTGAGAGATTTGGACGTGAAAGGGTACCAGTCTTGTCGGGGATTGGGAACCCTTCGCGAGAATGTCCAAAGTTTCAGCGGGATTTCCAAAATGTTGAGAGGAACTCGAAACATGTCAACCTCGGTTTTGAGAATCTCTCCCGGAGTTTGAGAGATTTGGACGTGAAAGGGTACCAGTCTTGTCGGGGATTGGGAACCCTTCGCCAGAATGTCCAAAGTTTCAGCGGGATTTCCAAAATGTTGAGAGGAACTCGAAACATGTCAACCTCGGTTTTGAGAATCTCTCCCGGAGTTTGAGAGATTTGGACGTGAAAGGGTACCAGTCTTGTCGGGGATTGGGAACCCTTCGCGAGAATGTCCAAAGTTTCAGCAGGATTTCCAAAATGTTGAGAGGAACTCGAAACATGTCAACCTTGGTTTTGAGAATCTCTCCCGGAGTTTGAGAGATTTGGACGTGAAAGGGTACCAGTCTTGTCGGGGATTGGGAACCCTTCGCGAGAATGTCCAAAGTTTCAGCGGGATTTCCAAAATGTTGAGAGGAACTCGAAACATGTCAACCTTGGTTTTGAGAATCTCTCCCGGAGTTTGAGAGATTTGGACGTGAAAGGGTACCAGTCTTGTCGGGGATTGGGAACCGTTCGCGAGAATGTGCAAAGTTTCAGCGGGATTTCCAAAATGTTGAGAGGAACTCGAAACATGTCAACCTTGGTTTTGAGAATATGTCCCGGAGTTTGAGAGATTTGGACGTGAAAGGGTACCAGTCTTGTCGGGGATTGGGAACCCTTCGCCAGAATGTCCAAAGTTTCAGCGGGATTTCCAAAATGTTGAGAGGAACTCGAAACATGTCAACCTTGGTTTTGAGAATCTCTCCCGGAGTTTGAGAGATTTGGACGTGAAAGGGTACCAGTCTTGTCGGGGATTGGGAACCCTTCGCCAGAATGTCCAAAGTTTCAGCGGGATTTCCAAAATGTTGAGAGGAACTCGAAACATGTCAACCTCGGTTTTGAGAATCTCTCCCGGAGTTTGAGAGATTTGGACGTGAAAGGGTACCAGTCTTGTCGGGGATTGGGAACCCTTCGCCAGAATGTCCAAAGTTTCAGCGGGATTTCCAAAATGTTGAGAGGAACTCGAAACATGTCAACCTTGGTTTTGAGAATCTCTCCCGGAGTTTGAGAGATTTGGACGTGAAAGGGTACCAGTCTTGTCGGGGATTGGGAACCCTTCGCGAGAATGTCCAAAGTTTCAGCAGGATTTCCAAAATGTTGAGAGGAACTCGAAACATGTCAACCTTGGTTTTGAGAATCTCTCACGGAGTTTGAGAGATTTGGACGTGAAAGGGTACCAGTCTTGTCGGGGATTGGGAACCCTTCGCCAGAATGTCCAAAGTTTCAGTGGGATTTCCAAAATGTTGAGAGAAACTCGAAACATGTCAACCTCGGTTTTGAGAATCTCTCCCGGAGTTTGAGAGATTTGGACGTGAAAGGGTACCAGTCTTGTCGGGGATTGGGAACCCTTCGCGAGAATGTCCAAAGTTTCAGCAGGATTTCCAAAATGTTGAGAGGAACTCGAAACATGTCAACCTCGGTTTTGAGAATCTCTCCCGGAGTTTGAGAGATTTGGACGTGAAAGGGTACCAGTCTTGTCGGGGATTGGGAACCCTTCGCGAGAATGTCCAAAGTTTCAGCGGGATTTCCAAAATGTTGAGAGGAACTCGAAACATGTCAACCTCGGTTTTGAGAATCTCTCCCGGAGTTTGAGAGATTTGGACGTGAAAGGGTACCAGTCTTGTCGGGGATTGGGAACCCTTCGCGAGAATGTCCAAAGTTTCAGCGGGATTTCCAAAATGTTGAGAGGAACTCGAAACATGTCAACCTTGGTTTTGAGAATCTCTCCCGGAGTTTGAGAGATTTGGACGTGAAAGGGTACCAGTCTTGTCGGGGATTGGGAACCCTTCGCGAGAATGTCCAAAGTTTCAGTGGGATTTCCAAAATGTTGAGAGGAACTCGAAACATGTGAACCTTGGTTTAGAGAATCTCTCCCGGAATTTGAGAGATTTGGACGTGAAAGGGTACCAGTCTTGTCGGGGATTGGGAACCCTTCGCCAGAATGTCCAAAGTTTCAGTGGGATTTCCAAAATGTTGAGAGGAACTCGAAACATGTGAACCTTGGTTTTGAGAATCTCTCCCGGAGTTTGAGAGATTTGGACGTGAAAGGGTACCAGTCTTGTCGGGGATTGGGAACCCTTCGCGAGAATGTCCAATGTTTCAGCGGGATTTCCAAAATGTTGAGAGGAACTCGAAACATGTCAACCTCGGTTTTAAGAATCTCTCCCGGAGTTTGAGAGATTTGGACGTGAAAGGGTACCAGTCTTGTCGGGGATTGGGAACCCTTCGCGAGAATGTCCAAAGTTTCAGCGGGATTTCCAAAATGTTGAGAGGAACTCGAAACATGTCAACCTTGGTTTTGAGAATCTCTCCCGGAGTTTGAGAGATTTGGACGTGAAAGGGTACCAGTCTTGTCGGGGATTGGGAACCCTTCGCCAGAATGTCCAAAGTTCAGCGGGATTTCCAAAATGTTGAGAGGAACTCGAAACATGTGAACCTTGGTTTTGAGAATCTCTCCCGGAGTTTGAGAGATTTGGACGTGAAAGGGTACCAGTCTTGTCGGGGATTGGGAACCCTTCGCGAGAATGTCCAAAGTTTCAGTGGGATTTCCAAAATGTTGAGAGGAACTCGAAACATGTGAACCTTGGTTTTGAGAATCTCTCCCGGAGTTTGAGAGATTTGGACGTGAAAGGGTACCAGTCTTGTCGGGGATTGGGAACCCTTCGCGAGAATGTCCAAAGTTTCAGCGGGATTTCCAAAATGTTGAGAGGAACTCGAAACATGTCAACCTTGGTTTTGAGAATCTCTCCCGGAGTTTGAGAGATTTGGACGTGAAAGGGTACCAGTCTTGTCGGGGATTGGGAACCCTTCGCGAGAATGTCCAAAGTTTCAGCAGGATTTCCAAAATGTTGAAAGGAACTCGAAACATGTCAACCTCGGTTTTGAGAATCTCTCCCGGAGTTTGAGAGATTTGGACGTGAAAGGGTACCAGTCTTGTCGGGGATTGGGAACCCTTCGCGAGAATGTCCAAAGTTTCAGCGGGATTTCCAAAATGTTTAAAGGAACTCGAAACATGTGAACCTTGGTTTTGAGAATCTCTCCCGGAATTTGAGAGATTTGGACGTGAAAGGGTACCAGTCTTGTCGGGGATTGGGAACCCTTCGCGAGAATGTCCAAAGTTTCAGCGGGATTTCCAAAATGTTGAGAGGAACTCGAAACATGTGAACCTTGGTTTTGAGAATCTCTCCCGGAGTTTGAGAGATTTGGACGTGAAAGGGTACCAGTCTTGTCGGGGATTGGGAACCCTTCGCCAGAATGTCCAAAGTTTCAGCGGGATTTCCAAAATGTTGAGAGGAACTCGAAACATGTCAACCTTGGTTTTGAGAATCTCTCCCGGAGTTTGAGAGGTTTGGACGTGAAAGGGTACCAGTCTTGTCTGGGATTGGGAACCCTTCGCGAGAATGTCCAAAGTTTCAGCGGGATTTCCAAAATGTTGAGAGGAACTCGAAACATGTCAACCTTGGTTTTGAGAATCTCTCCTGGACTTTGAGAGATTTGGACGTGAAAGACTACCAGTCTTGTCGGGGATTGGGAACCCTTCGCGAGAATGTCCAAAGTTTCAGCGGGATTTCCAAAATGTTGAGAGGAACTCGAAACATGTCAACCTTGGTTTTGAGAATCTCTCCCGGAGTTTGAGAGATTTGGACGTGAAAGGGTACCAGTCTTGTCGGGGATTGGGAACCCTTCGCGAGAATGTCCAAAGTTTCAGCGGGATTTCCAAAATGTTGAGAGGAACTCGAAACATGTCAACCTTGGTTTTGAGAATCTCTCCCG
The DNA here is from genome assembly GCF_964273445.1 of Streptopelia decaocto. Lineage (NCBI taxonomy): Eukaryota > Metazoa > Chordata > Aves > Columbiformes > Columbidae > Streptopelia > Streptopelia decaocto. The sequence goes on from NW_028116087.1 coordinate 63,579, forward strand.
GAGTTTGAGAGATTTGGACGTGAAAGGGTACCAGTCTTGTCGGGGATTGGGAACCCTTCGCCAGAATGTCCAAAGTTTCAGCGGGATTTCCAAAATGTTGAGAGGAACTCGAAACATGTCAACCTCGGTTTTGAGAATCTCTCCCGGAGTTTGAGAGATTTGGACGTGAAAGGGTACCAGTCTTGTCGGGGATTGGGAACCCTTCGCGAGAATGTCCAAAGTTTCAGCGGGATTTCCAAAATGTTGAGAGGAACTAGAAACATGTCAACCTCGGTTTTGAGAATCTCTCCCGGACTTTGAGAGATTTGGACGTGAAAGGGTACCAGTCTTGTCGGGGATTGGGAACCCTTCGCGAGAATGTCCAAAGTTTCAGCGGGATTTCCAAAATGTTGAGAGGAACTCGAAACATGTCAACCTTGGTTTTGAGAATCTCTCCCGGAGTTTGAGAGATTTGGACGTGAAAGGGTACCAGTCTTGTCGGGGATTGGGAACCCTTCGCGAGAATGTCCAAAGTTTCAGCGGGATTTCCAAAATGTTGAGAGGAACTCGAAACATGTCAACCTTGGTTTTGAGAATCTCTCCCGGAGTTTGAGAGATTTGGACGTGAAAGGGTACCAGTCTTGTCGGGGATTGGGAACCGTTCGCGAGAATGTGCAAAGTTTCAGCGGGATTTCCAAAATGTTGAGAGGAACTCGAAACATGTCAACCTTGGTTTTGAGAATATGTCCCGGAGTTTGAGAGATTTGGACGTGAAAGGGTACCAGTCTTGTCGGGGATTGGGAACCCTTCGCGAGAATGTCCAAAGTTTCAGCAGGATTTCCAAAATGTTGAAAGGAACTCGAAACATGTCAACCTCGGTTTTGAGAATCTCTCCCGGAGTTTGAGAGATTTGGACGTGAAAGGGTACCAGTCTTGTCGGGGATTGGGAACCCTTCGCGAGAATGTCCAAAGTTTCAGCGGGATTTCCAAAATGTTTAAAGGAACTCGAAACATGTGAACCTTGGTTTTGAGAATCTCTCCCGGAATTTGAGAGATTTGGACGTGAAAGGGTACCAGTCTTGTCGGGGATTGGGAACCCTTCGCGAGAATGTCCAAAGTTTCAGCGGGATTTCCAAAATGTTGAGAGGAACTCGAAACATGTGAACCTTGGTTTTGAGAATCTCTCCCGGAGTTTGAGAGATTTGGACGTGAAAGGGTACCAGTCTTGTCGGGGATTGGGAACCCTTCGCCAGAATGTCCAAAGTTTCAGCGGGATTTCCAAAATGTTGAGAGGAACTCGAAACATGTCAACCTTGGTTTTGAGAATCTCTCCCGGAGTTTGAGAGGTTTGGACGTGAAAGGGTACCAGTCTTGTCTGGGATTGGGAACCCTTCGCGAGAATGTCCAAAGTTTCAGCGGGATTTCCAAAATGTTGAGAGGAACTCGAAACATGTCAACCTTGGTTTTGAGAATCTCTCCTGGACTTTGAGAGATTTGGACGTGAAAGACTACCAGTCTTGTCGGGGATTGGGAACCCTTCGCGAGAATGTCCAAAGTTTCAGCGGGATTTCCAAAATGTTGAGAGGAACTCGAAACATGTCAACCTTGGTTTTGAGAATCTCTCCCGGAGTTTGAGAGATTTGGACGTGAAAGGGTACCAGTCTTGTCGGGGATTGGGAACCCTTCGCCAGAATGTCCAAAGTTTCAGCGGGATTTCCAAAATGTTGAGAGGAACTCGAAACATGTCAACCTCGGTTTTGAGAATCTCTCCCGGAGTTTGAGAGATTTGGACGTGAAAGGGTACCAGTCTTGTCGGGGATTGGGAACCCTTCGCGAGAATGTCCAAAGTTTCAGCGGGATTTCCAAAATGTTGAGAGGAACTAGAAACATGTCAACCTCGGTTTTGAGAATCTCTCCCGGACTTTGAGAGATTTGGACGTGAAAGGGTACCAGTCTTGTCGGGGATTGGGAACCCTTCGCGAGAATGTCCAAAGTTTCAGCGGGATTTCCAAAATGTTGAGAGGAACTCGAAACATGTCAACCTTGGTTTTGAGAATCTCTCCCGGAGTTTGAGAGATTTGGACGTGAAAGGGTACCAGTCTTGTCGGGGATTGGGAACCCTTCGCGAGAATGTCCAAAGTTTCAGCGGGATTTCCAAAATGTTGAGAGGAACTCGAAACATGTCAACCTTGGTTTTGAGAATCTCTCCCGGAGTTTGAGAGATTTGGACGTGAAAGGGTACCAGTCTTGTCGGGGATTGGGAACCGTTCGCGAGAATGTGCAAAGTTTCAGCGGGATTTCCAAAATGTTGAGAGGAACTCGAAACATGTCAACCTTGGTTTTGAGAATATGTCCCGGAGTTTGAGAGATTTGGACGTGAAAGGGTACCAGTCTTGTCGGGGATTGGGAACCCTTCGCCAGAATGTCCAAAGTTTCAGCGGGATTTCCAAAATGTTGAGAGGAACTCGAAACATGTCAACCTCGGTTTTGAGAATCTCTCCCGGAGTTTGAGAGATTTGGACGTGAAAGGGTACCAGTCTTGTCGGGGATTGGGAACCCTTCGCGAGAATGTCCAAAGTTTCAGCAGGATTTCCAAAATGTTGAAAGGAACTCGAAACATGTCAACCTCGGTTTTGAGAATCTCTCCCGGAGTTTGAGAGATTTGGACGTGAAAGGGTACCAGTCTTGTCGGGGATTGGGAACCCTTCGCGAGAATGTCCAAAGTTTCAGCGGGATTTCCAAAATGTTTAAAGGAACTCGAAACATGTGAACCTTGGTTTTGAGAATCTCTCCCGGAATTTGAGAGATTTGGACGTGAAAGGGTACCAGTCTTGTCGGGGATTGGGAACCCTTCGCGAGAATGTCCAAAGTTTCAGCGGGATTTCCAAAATGTTGAGAGGAACTCGAAACATGTGAACCTTGGTTTTGAGAATCTCTCCCGGAGTTTGAGAGATTTGGACGTGAAAGGGTACCAGTCTTGTCGGGGATTGGGAACCCTTCGCCAGAATGTCCAAAGTTTCAGCGGGATTTCCAAAATGTTGAGAGGAACTCGAAACATGTCAACCTTGGTTTTGAGAATCTCTCCCGGAGTTTGAGAGGTTTGGACGTGAAAGGGTACCAGTCTTGTCTGGGATTGGGAACCCTTCGCGAGAATGTCCAAAGTTTCAGCGGGATTTCCAAAATGTTGAGAGGAACTCGAAACATGTCAACCTTGGTTTTGAGAATCTCTCCCGGACTTTGAGAGATTTGGACGTGAAAGGGTACCAGTCTTGTCGGGGATTGGGAACCCTTCGCGAGAATGTCCAAAGTTTCAGCGGGATTTCCAAAATGTTGAGAGGAACTCGAAACATGTCAACCTTGGTTTTGAGAATCTCTCCCGGAGTTTGAGAGATTTGGACGTGAAAGGGTACCAGTCTTGTCGGGGATTGGGAACCCTTCGCGAGAATGTCCAAATTTTCAGCGGGATTTCCAAAATGTTGAGAGGAACTCGAAACATGTCAACCTCGGTTTTGAGAATCTCTCCCGGAGTTTGAGAGATTTGGACGTGAAAGGGTACCAGTCTTGTCGGGGATTGGGAACCCTTCGCCAGAATGTCCAAAGTTTCAGCGGGATTTCCAAAATGTTGAGAGGAACTCGAAACATGTCAACCTTGGTTTTGAGAATCTCTCCCGGAGTTTGAGAGATTTGGACGTGAAAGGGTACCAGTCTTGTCGGGGATTGGGAACCCTTCGCGAGAATGTCCAAAGTTTCAGCGGGATTTCCAAAATGTTGAGAGGAACTAGAAACATGTCAACCTCGGTTTTGAGAATCTCTCCCGGACTTTGAGAGATTTGGACGTGAAAGGGTACCAGTCTTGTCGGGGATTGGGAACCCTTCGCGAGAATGTCCAAAGTTTCAGCAGGATTTCCAAAATGTTGAGAGGAACTCGAAACATGTGAACCTTGGTTTTGAGAATCTCTCCCGGAGTTTGAGAGATTTGGACGTGAAAGGGTACCAGTCTTGTCGGGGATTGGGAACCCTTCGCGAGAATGTCCAAAGTTTCAGCGGGATTTCCAAAATGTTGAGAGGAACTCGAAACATGTCAACCTTGGTTTTGAGAATCTCTCCCGGAGTTTGAGAGATTTGGACGTGAAAGGGTACCAGTCTTGTCGGGGATTGGGAACCGTTCGCGAGAATGTGCAAAGTTTCAGCGGGATTTCCAAAATGTTGAGAGGAACTCGAAACATGTCAACCTTGGTTTTGAGAATCTCTCCCGGAGTTTGAGAGATTTGGACGTGAAAGGGTACCAGTCTTGTCGGGGATTAGGAACCCTTCGCCAGAATGTCCAAAGTTTCAGCGGGATTTCCAAAATGTTGAGAGGAACTCGAAACATGTCAACCTTGGTTTTGAGAATCTCTCCCGGAGTTTGAGAGATTTGGACGTGAAAGGGTACCAGTCTTGTCGGGGATTGGGAACCCTTCGCCAGAATGTCCAAAGTTTCAGCGGGATTTCCAAAATGTTGAGAGGAACTCGAAACATGTCAACCTCGGTTTTGAGAATCTCTCCCGGAGTTTGAGAGATTTGGACGTGAAAGGGTACCAGTCTTGTCGGGGATTGGGAACCCTTCGCCAGAATGTCCAAAGTTTCAGCGGGATTTCCAAAATGTTGAGAGGAACTCGAAACATGTCAACCTTGGTTTTGAGAATCTCTCCCGGAGTTTGAGAGATTTGGACGTGAAAGGGTACCAGTCTTGTCGGGGATTGGGAACCCTTCGGGAGAATGTCCAAAGTTTCAGCAGGATTTCCAAAATGTTGAGAGGAACTCGAAACATGTCAACCTTGGTTTTGAGAATCTCTCACGGAGTTTGAGAGATTTGGACGTGAAAGGGTACCAGTCTTGTCGGGGATTGGGAACCCTTCGCCAGAATGTCCAAAGTTTCAGTGGGATTTCCAAAATGTTGAGAGAAACTCGAAACATGTCAACCTCGGTTTTGAGAATCTCTCCCGGAGTTTGAGAGATTTGGACGTGAAAGGGTACCAGTCTTGTCGGGGATTGGGAACCCTTCGCGAGAATGTCCAAAGTTTCAGCAGGATTTCCAAAATGTTGAGAGGAACTCGAAACATGTCAACCTCGGTTTTGAGAATCTCTCCCGGAGTTTGAGAGATTTGGACGTGAAAGGGTACCAGTCTTGTCGGGGATTGGGAACCCTTCGCGAGAATGTCCAAAGTTTCAGCGGGATTTCCAAAATGTTGAGAGGAACTCGAAACATGTCAACCTCGGTTTTGAGAATCTCTCCCGGAGTTTGAGAGATTTGGACGTGAAAGGGTACCAGTCTTGTCGGGGATTGGGAACCCTTCGCGAGAATGTCCAAAGTTTCAGCGGGATTTCCAAAATGTTGAGAGGAACTCGAAACATGTCAACCTTGGTTTTGAGAATCTCTCCCGGAGTTTGAGAGATTTGGACGTGAAAGGGTACCAGTCTTGTCGGGGATTGGGAACCCTTCGCGAGAATGTCCAAAGTTTCAGTGGGATTTCCAAAATGTTGAGAGGAACTCGAAACATGTGAACCTTGGTTTAGAGAATCTCTCCCGGAATTTGAGAGATTTGGACGTGAAAGGGTACCAGTCTTGTCGGGGATTGGGAACCCTTCGCCAGAATGTCCAAAGTTTCAGTGGGATTTCCAAAATGTTGAGAGGAACTCGAAACATGTGAACCTTGGTTTTGAGAATCTCTCCCGGAGTTTGAGAGATTTGGACGTGAAAGGGTACCAGTCTTGTCGGGGATTGGGAACCCTTCGCCAGAATGTCCAAAGTTTCAGCGGGATTTCCAAAATGTTGAGAGGAACTCGAAACATGTCAACCTCGGTTTTAAGAATCTCTCCCGGAGTTTGAGAGATTTGGACGTGAAAGGGTACCAGTCTTGTCGGGGATTGGGAACCCTTCGCGAGAATGTCCAAAGTTTCAGCGGGATTTCCAAAATGTTGAGAGGAACTCGAAACATGTCAACCTTGGTTTTGAGAATCTCTCCCGGAGTTTGAGAGATTTGGACGTGAAAGGGTACCAGTCTTGTCGGGGATTAGGAACCCTTCGCCAGAATGTCCAAAGTTCAGCGGGATTTCCAAAATGTTGAGAGGAACTCGAAACATGTGAACCTTGGTTTTGAGAATCTCTCCCGGAATTTGAGAGATTTGGACGTGAAAGGGTACCAGTCTTGTCGGGGATTGGGAACCCTTCGCGAGAATGTCCAAAGTTTCAGTGGGATTTCCAAAATGTTGAGAGGAACTCGAAACATGTGAACCTTGGTTTTGAGAATCTCTCCCGGAGTTTGAGAGATTTGGACGTGAAAGGGTACCAGTCTTGTCGGGGATTGGGAACCCTTCGCGAGAATGTCCAAAGTTTCAGCGGGATTTCCAAAATGTTGAGAGGAACTCGAAACATGTCAACCTCGGTTTTGAGAATCTCTCCCGGAGTTTGAGAGATTTGGACGTGAAAGGGTACCAGTCTTGTCGGGGATTGGGAACCCTTTGCGAGAATGTCCAAAGTTTCAGCAGGATTTCCAAAATGTTGAAAGGAACTCGAAACATGTCAACCTCGGTTTTGAGAATCTCTCCCGGAGTTTGAGAGATTTGGACGTGAAAGGGTACCAGTCTTGTCGGGGATTGGGAACCCTTCGCGAGAATGTCCAAAGTTTCAGCGGGATTTCCAAAATGTTTAAAGGAACTCGAAACATGTGAACCTTGGTTTTGAGAATCTCTCCCGGAATTTGAGAGATTTGGACGTGAAAGGGTACCAGTCTTGTCGGGGATTGGGAACCCTTCGCGAGAATGTCCAAAGTTTCAGCGGGATTTCCAAAATGTTGAGAGGAACTCGAAACATGTCAACCTTGGTTTTGAGAATCTCTCCCGGAGTTTGAGAGATTTGGACGTGAAAGGGTACCAGTCTTGTCGGGGATTGGGAACCCTTCGCCAGAATGTCCAAAGTTTCAGCGGGATTTCCAAAATGTTGAGAGGAACTCGAAACATGTCAACCTTGGTTTTGAGAATCTCTCCCGGACTTTGAGAGATTTGGACGTGAAAGACTACCAGTCTTGTCGGGGATTGGGAACCCTTCGCGAGAATGTCCAAAGTTTCAGCGGGATTTCCAAAATGTTGAGAGGAACTCGAAACATGTCAACCTTGGTTTTGAGAATCTCTCCCGGAGTTTGAGAGATTTGGACGTGAAAGGGTACCAGTCTTGTCGGGGATTGGGAACCCTTCGCGAGAATGTCCAAAGTTTCAGCGGGATTTCCAAAATGTTGAGAGGAACTCGAAACATGTCAACCTCGGTTTTGAGAATCTCTCCCGGAGTTTGAGAGATTTGGACGTGAAAGGGTACCAGTCTTGTCGGGGATTGGGAACCCTTCGCCAGAATGTCCAAAGTTTCAGCGGGATTTCCAAAATGTTGAGAGGAACTCGAAACATGTCAACCTCGGTTTTGAGAATCTCTCCCGGAGTTTGAGAGATTTGGACGTGAAAGGGTACCAGTCTTGTCGGGGATTGGGAACCCTTCGCGAGAATGTCCAAAGTTTCAGCGGGATTTCCAAAATGTTGAGAGGAACTAGAAACATGTCAACCTCGGTTTTGAGAATCTCTCCCGGACTTTGAGAGATTTGGACGTGAAAGGGTACCAGTCTTGTCGGGGATTGGGAACCCTTCGCGAGAATGTCCAAAGTTTCAGCGGGATTTCCAAAATGTTGAGAGGAACTCGAAACATGTCAACCTTGGTTTTGAGAATCTCTCCCGGAGTTTGAGAGATTTGGACGTGAAAGGGTACCAGTCTTGTCGGGGATTGGGAACCGTTCGCGAGAATGTGCAAAGTTTCAGCGGGATTTCCAAAATGTTGAGAGGAACTCGAAACATGTCAACCTTGGTTTTGAGAATCTCTCCCGGAGTTTGAGAGATTTGGACGTGAAAGGGTACCAGTCTTGTCGGGGATTGGGAACCCTTCGCGAGAATGTCCAAAGTTTCAGCGGGATTTCCAAAATGTTGAGAGGAACTCGAAACATGTCAACCTTGGTTTTGAGAATCTCTCCCGGAGTTTGAGAGATTTGGACGTGAAAGGGTACCAGTCTTGTCGGGGATTGGGAACCCTTCGCCAGAATGTCCAAAGTTTCAGCGGGATTTCCAAAATGTTGAGCGGAACTGGAAACATGTCAACCTCGGTTTTGAGAATCTCTACCGGAGTTTGAGAGATTTGGACGTGAAAGGGTACCAGTCTTGTCGGGGATTGGGAACCCTTCGCGAGAATGTCCAAAGTTTCAGCGGGATTTCCAAAATGTTGAGAGGAACTCGAAACATGTCAACCTTGGTTTTGAGAATCTCTCCCGGAGTTTGAGAGATTTGGACGTGAAAGGGTACCAGTCTTGTCGGGGATTGGGAACCCTTCGCGAGAATGTCCAAAGTTTCAGCAGGATTTCCAAAATGTTGAGAGGAACTCGAAACATGTCAACCTTGGTTTTGAGAATCTCTCCCGGAGTTTGAGAAATTTGGACGTGAAAGGGTACCAGTCTTGTCGGGGATTGGGAACCCTTCGCCAGAATGTCCAAAGTTTCAGCGGGATTTCCAAAATGTTTAAAGGAACTCGAAACATGTGAACCTTGGTTTTGAGAATCTCTCCCGGAGTTTGAGAGATTTGGACGTGAAAGGGTACCAGTCTTGTCGGGGATTGGGAACCCTTCGCCAGAATGTCCAAAGTTTCAGCGGGATTTCCAAAATGTTGAGAGGAACTCGAAACATGTCAACCTCGGTTTTGAGAATCTCTACCGGAGTTTGAGAGATTTGGACGTGAAAGGGTACCAGTCTTGTAGGGGATTGGGAACCCTTCGCGAGAATGTCCAAAGTTTCAGCGGGATTTCCAAAATGTTGAGAGGAACTAGAAACATGTCAACCTCGGTTTTGAGAATCTCTCCCGGAGTTTGAGAGATTTGGACGTGAAAGGGCACCAGTCTTGTCGGGGATTGGGAACCCTTCGCGAGAATGTCCAAAGTTTCAGCAGGATTTCCAAAATGTTGAGAGGAACTCGAAACATGTCAACCTTGGTTTTGAGAATCTCTCCCGGAGTTTGAGAGATTTGGACGTGAAAGGGTACCAGTCTTGTCGGGGATTGGGAACCCTTCGCGAGAATGTCCAAAGTTTCAGCGGGATTTCCAAAATGTTGAGAGGAACTCGAAACATGTCAAATTTGGTTTTGAGAATCTCTCCCGGAGTTTGAGAGATTTGGACGTGAAAGGGTACCAGTCTTGTCGGGGATTGGGAACCGTTCGCGAGAATGTGCAAAGTTTCAGCGGGATTTCCAAAATGTTGAGAGGAACTCGAAACATGTCAACCTTGGTTTTGAGAATCTCTCCCGGAGTTTGAGAGATTTGGACGTGAAAGGGTACCAGTCTTGTCGGGGATTGGGAACCCTTCGCCAGAATGTCCAAAGTTTCAGCGGGATTTCCAAAATGTTGAGAGGAACTCGAAACATGTCAACCTTGGTTTTGAGAATCTCTCCCGGAGTTTGAGAGATTTGGACGTGAAAGGGTACCAGTCTTGTCGGGGATTGGGAACCCTTCGGGAGAATGTCCAAAGTTTCAGCAGGATTTCCAAAATGTTGAGAGGAACTCGAAACATGTCAACCTTGGTTTTGAGAATCTCTCCCGGAGTTTGAGAGATTTGGACGTGAAAGGGTACCAGTCTTGTCGGGGATTGGGAACCCTTCGCGAGAATGTCCAAAGTTTCAGCGGGATTTCCAAAATGTTGAGAGGAACTCGAAACATGTCAACCTTGGTTTTGAGAATCTCTCCCGGAGTTTGAGAGATTTGGACGTGAAAGGGTACCAGTCTTGTCGGGGATTGGGAACCCTTCGCCAGAATGTCCAAAGTTTCAGCAGGATTTCCAAAATGTTGAGAGGAACTCGAAACATGTCAACCTTGGTTTTGAGAATCTCTCCCGGAGTTTGAGAGATTTGGACGTGAAAGGGTACCAGTCTTGTCGGGGATTGGGAACCCTTCGCGAGAATGTCCAAAGTTTCAGCGGGATTTCCAAAATGTTTAAAGGAACTTGAAACATGTGAACCTTGGTTTTGAGAATCTCTCCCGGAGTTTGAGAGATTTGGACGTGAAAGGGTACCAGTCTTGTCGGGGATTGGGAACCCTTCGCCAGAATGTCCAAAGTTTCAGCGGGATTTCCAAAATGTTGAGAGGAACTCGAAACATGTCAACCTCGGTTTTGAGAATCTCTACCGGAGTTTGAGAGATTTGGACGTGAAAGGGTACCAGTCTTGTCGGGGATTGGGAACCCTTCGCGAGAATGTCCAAAGTTTCAGCGGGATTTCCAAAATGTTGAGAGGAACTAGAAACATGTCAACCTCGGTTTTGAGAATCTCTCCCGGAGTTTGAGAGATTTGGACGTGAAAGGGCACCAGTCTTGTCGGGGATTGGGAACCCTTCGCGAGAATGTCCAAAGTTTCAGCAGGATTTCCAAAATGTTGAGAGGAACTCGAAACATGTCAACCTTGGTTTTGAGAATCTCTCCCGGACTTTGAGAGATTTGGACGTGAAAGGGTACCAGTCTTGTCGGGGATTGGGAACCCTTCGCGAGAATGTCCAAAGTTTCAGCGGGATTTCCAAAATGTTGAGAGGAACTCGAAACATGTCAACCTCGGTTTTGAGAATCTCTCCCGGACTTTGAGAGATTTGGACGTGAAAGGGTACCAGTCTTGTCGGGGATTGGGAACCCTTCGCGAGAATGTCCAAAGTTTCAGCGGGATTTCCAAAATGTTGAGAGGAACTCGAAACATGTCAACCTTGGTTTTGAGAATCTCTCCCGGAGTTTGAGAGATTTGGACGTGAAAGGGTACCAGTCTTGTCGGGGATTGGGAACCCTTCGCGAGAATGTCCAAAGTTTCAGCGGGATTTCCAAAATGTTGAGAGGAACTCGAAACATGTCAACCTTGGTTTTGAGAATCTCTCCCGGAGTTTGAGAGATTTGGACGTGAAAGGGTACCAGTCTTGTCGGGGATTGGGAACCCTTCGCCAGAATGTCCAAAGTTTCAGCGGGATTTCCAAAATGTTGAGAGGAACTCGAAATATGTCAACCTCGGTTTTGAGAATCTCTCCCGGAGTTTGAGAGATTTGGACGTGAAAGGGTACCAGTCTTGTCGGGGATTGGGAACCCTTCGCCAGAATGTCCAAAGTTTCAGTGGGATTTCCAAAATGTTTAAAGGAACTCGAAACATGTCAACCTTGGTTTTGAGAATCTCTCCCGGAGTTTGAGAGATTTGGACGTGAAAGGGTACCAGTCTTGTCGGGGATTGGGAACCCTTCGCGAGAATGTCCAAAGTTTCCGCAGGATTTCCAAAATGTTGAGAGGAACTCGAAACATGTCAACCTCGGTTTTGAGAATCTCTCCCGGAGTTTGAGAGATTTGGACGTGAAAGGGTACCAGTCTTGTCGGGGATTGGGAACCCTTCGCGAGAATGTCCAAAGTTTCAGCGGGATTTCCAAAATGTTGAGAGGAACTCGAAACATGTCAACCTTGGTTTTGAGAATCTCTCCCGGAGTTTGAGAGATTTGGACGTGAAAGGGTACCAGTCTTGTCGGGGATTGGGAACCCTTCGCGAGAATGTCCAAAGTTTCAGTGGGATTTCCAAAATGTTTAAAGGAACTCGAAACATGTGAACCTTGGTTTTGAGAATCTCTCCCGGAATTTGAGAGATTTGGACGTGAAAGGGTACCAGTCTTGTCGAGGATTGGGAACCCTTCGCGAGAATGTCCAAAGTTTCAGTGGGATTTCCAAAATGTTGAGAGGAACTCGAAACATGTCAACCTTGGTTTTGAGAATCTCTCCCGGAGTTTGAGAGATTTGGACGTGAAAGGGTACCAGTCTTGTCGGGGATTGGGAACCCTTCGCGAGAATGTCCAAAGTTTCAGCGGGATTTCCAAAATGTTGAGAGGAACTCGAAACATGTCAACCTCGGTTTTGAGAATCTCTCCCGGAGTTTGAGAGATTTGGACGTGAAAGGGTACCAGTCTTGTCGGGGATTGGGAACCCTTCGCGAGAATGTCCAAAGTTTCAGCGGGATATCCAAAATGTTGAGAGGAACTCGAAACATGTCAACCTTGGTTTTGAGAATCTCTCCCGGAGTTTGAGAGATTTGGACGTGAAAGGGTACCAGTCTTGTCGGGGATTGGGAACCCTTCGCGAGAATGTCCAAAGTTTCCGCAGGATTTCCAAAATGTTGAGAGGAACTCGAAACATGTCAACCTCGGTTTTGAGAATCTCTCCCGGAGTTTGAGAGATTTGGACGTGAAAGGGTACCAGTCTTGTCGGGGATTGGGAACCCTTCGCGAGAATGTCCAAAGTTTCAGCGGGATTTCCAAAATGTTGAGAGGAACTCGAAACATGTCAACCTTGGTTTTGAGAATCTCTCCCGGAGTTTGAGAGATTTGGACGTGAAAGGGTACCAGTCTTGTCGGGGATTGGGAACCCTTCGCGAGAATGTCCAAAGTTTCAGTGGGATTTCCAAAATGTTTAAAGGAACTCGAAACATGTGAACCTTGGTTTTGAGAATCTCTCCCGGAATTTGAGAGATTTGGACGTGAAAGGGTACCAGTCTTGTCGAGGATTGGGAACCCTTCGCGAGAATGTCCAAAGTTTCAGTGGGATTTCCAAAATGTTGAGAGGAACTCGAAACATGTCAACCTTGGTTTTGAGAATCTCTCCCGGAGTTTGAGAGATTTGGACGTGAAAGGGTACCAGTCTTGTCGGGGATTGGGAACCCTTCGCGAGAATGTCCAAAGTTTCAGCGGGATTTCCAAAATGTTGAGAGGAACTCGAAACATGTCAACCTCGGTTTTGAGAATCTCTCCCGGAGTTTGAGAGATTTGGACGTGAAAGGGTACCAGTCTTGTCGGGGATTGGGAACCCTTCGCGAGAATGTCCAAAGTTTCAGCGGGATATCCAAAATGTTGAGAGGAACTCGAAACATGTCAACCTTGGTTTTGAGAATCTCTCCCGGAGTTTGAGAGATTTGGACGTGAAAGGGTACCAGTCTTGTCGGGGATTGGGAACCCTTCGCGAGAATGTCCAAAGTTTCCGCAGGATTTCCAAAATGTTGAGAGGAACTCGAAACATGTCAACCTCGGTTTTGAGAATCTCTCCCGGAGTTTGAGAGATTTGGACGTGAAAGGGTACCAGTCTTGTCGGGGATTGGGAACCCTTCGCGAGAATGTCCAAAGTTTCAGCGGGATTTCCAAAATGTTGAGAGGAACTCGAAACATGTCAACCTTGGTTTTGAGAATCTCTCCCGGAGTTTGAGAGATTTGGACGTGAAAGGGTACCAGTCTTGTCGGGGATTGGGAACCCTTCGCGAGAATGTCCAAAGTTTCAGTGGGATTTCCAAAATGTTTAAAGGAACTCGAAACATGTGAACCTTGGTTTTGAGAATCTCTCCCGGAATTTGAGAGATTTGGACGTGAAAGGGTACCAGTCTTGTCGAGGATTGGGAACCCTTCGCGAGAATGTCCAAAGTTTCAGTGGGATTTCCAAAATGTTGAGAGGAACTCGAAACATGTCAACCTTGGTTTTGAGAATCTCTCCCGGAGTTTGAGAGATTTGGACGTGAAAGGGTACCAGTCTTGTCGGGGATTGGGAACCCTTCGCGAGAATGTCCAAAGTTTCAGCGGGATTTCCAAAATGTTGAGAGGAACTCGAAACATGTCAACCTCGGTTTTGAGAATCTCTCCCGGAGTTTGAGAGATTTGGACGTGAAAGGGTACCAGTCTTGTCGGGGATTGGGAACCCTTCGCGAGAATGTCCAAAGTTTCAGCGGGATATCCAAAATGTTGAGAGGAACTCGAAACATGTCAACCTTGGTTTTGAGAATCTCTCCCGGAGTTTGAGAGATTTGGACGTGAAAGGGTACCAGTCTTGTCGGGGATTGGGAACCCTTCGCGAGAATGTCCAAAGTTTCCGCAGGATTTCCAAAATGTTGAGAGGAACTCGAAACATGTCAACCTCGGTTTTGAGAATCTCTCCCGGAGTTTGAGAGATTTGGACGTGAAAGGGTACCAGTCTTGTCGGGGATTGGGAACCCTTCGCGAGAATGTCCAAAGTTTCAGCGGGATTTCCAAAATGTTGAGAGGAACTCGAAACATGTCAACCTTGGTTTTGAGAATCTCTCCCGGAGTTTGAGAGATTTGGACATGAAAGGGTACCAGTCTTGTCGGGGATTGGGAACCCTTCGCGAGAATGTCCAAAGTTTCAGTGGGATTTCCAAAATGTTTAAAGGAACTCGAAACATGTGAACCTTGGTTTTGAGAATCTCTCCCGGAATTTGAGAGATTTGGACGTGAAAGGGTACCAGTCTTGTCGAGGATTGGGAACCCTTCGCGAGAATGTCCAAAGTTTCAGTGGGATTTCCAAAATGTTGAGAGGAACTCGAAACATGTCAACCTTGGTTTTGAGAATCTCTCCCGGAGTTTGAGAGATTTGGACGTGAAAGGGTACCAGTCTTGTCGGGGATTGGGAACCCTTCGCGAGAATGTCCAAAGTTTCAGCGGGATTTCCAAAATGTTGAGAGGAACTCGAAACATGTCAACCTCGGTTTTGAGAATCTCTCCCGGAGTTTGAGAGATTTGGACGTGAAAGGGTACCAGTCTTGTCGGGGATTGGGAACCCTTCGCGAGAATGTCCAAAGTTTCAGCGGGATATCCAAAATGTTGAGAGGAACTCGAAACATGTCAACCTTGGTTTTGAGAATCTCTCCCGGAGTTTGAGAGATTTGGACGTGAAAGGGTACCAGTCTTGTCGGGGATTGGGAACCCTTCGCCAGAATGTCCAAAGTTTCAGCGGGATTTCCAAAATGTTGAGAGGAACTCGAAACATGTCAACCTTGGTTTTGAGAATCTCTCCCGGAGTTTGAGAGATTTGGACGTGAAAGGGTACCAGTCTTGTCGGGGATTGGGAACCCTTCGCCAGAATGTCCAAAGTTTCAGCGGGATTTCCAAAATGTTGAGAGGAACTCGAAACATGTCAACCTTGGTTTTGAGAATCTCTCCCGGAGTTTGAGAGGTTTGGACGTGAAAGGGTACCAGTCTTGTCTGGGATTGGGAACCCTTCGCGAGAATGTCCAAAGTTTCAGCGGGATTTCCAAAATGTTGAGAGGAACTCGAAACATGTCAACCTTGGTTTTGAGAATCTCTCCCGGAGTTTGAGAGATTTGGACGTGAAAGGGTACCAGTCTTGTCGGGGATTGGGAACCCTTCGCGAGAATGTGCAAAGTTTCAGCGGGATTTCCAAAATGTTGAGAGGAACTCGAAACATGTCAACCTTGGTTTTGAGAATCTCTCCCGGAGTTTGAGAGATTTGGACGTGAAAGGGTACCAGTCTTGTCGGGGATTGGGAACCCTTCGCGAGAATGTCCAAAGTTTCAGCGGGATTTCCAAAATGTTGAGAGGAACTCGAAACATGTCAACCTCGGTTTTGAGAATCTCTCCCGGAGTTTGAGAGATTTGGACGTGAAAGGGTACCAGTCTTGTCGGGGATTGGGAACCCTTCGCGAGAATGTCCAAAGTTTCAGCAGGATTTCCAAAATGTTGAGAGGAACTCGAAACATGTCAACCTTGGTTTTGAGAATCTCTCCCGGAGTTTGAGAGATTTGGACGTGAAAGGGTACCAGTCTTGTCGGGGATTGGGAACCCTTGGCGAGAATGTCCAAAGTTTCAGCGGGATTTCCAAAATGTTGAGAGGAACTCGAAACATGTCAACCTTGGTTTTGAGAATCTCTCCCAGAGTTTGAGAGATTTGGACGTGAAAGGGTACCAGTCTTGTCGGGGATTGGGAACCCTTCGCCAGAATGTCCAAAGTTTCAGCGGGATTTCCAAAATGTTGAGAGGAACTCGAAACATGTCAACCTCGGTTTTGAGAATCTCTCCCGGAGTTTGAGAGATTTGGACGTGAAAGGGTACCAGTCTTGTCGGGGATTGGGAACCGTTCGCGAGAATGTGCAAAGTTTCAGCGGGATTTCCAAAATGTTGAGAGGAACTCGAAACATGTCAACCTTGGTTTTGAGAATCTCTCCCGGAGTTTGAGAGATTTGGACGTGAAAGGGTACCAGTCTTGTCGGGGATTGGGAACCCTTCGCCAGAATGTCCAAAGTTTCAGCGGGATTTCCAAAATGTTGAGAGGAACTCGAAACATGTCAACCTTGGTTTTGAGAATCTCTCCCGGAGTTTGAGAGATTTGGAAGTGAAAGGGTACCAGTCTTGTCGGGGATTGGGAACCCTTCGCCAGAATGTCCAAAGTTTCAGCGGGATTTCCAAAATGTTGAGAGGAACTCGAAACATGTCAACCTCGGTTTTGAGAATCTCTCCCGGAGTTTGAGAGATTTGGACGTGAAAGGGTACCAGTCTTGTCGGGGATTGGGAACCCTTCGCCAGAATGTCCAAAGTTTCAGCGGGATTTCCAAAATGTTGAGAGGAACTCGAAACATGTCAACCTTGGTTTTGAGAATCTCTCCCGGAGTTTGAGAGATTTGGACGTGAAAGGGTACCAGTCTTGTCGGGGATTGGGAACCCTTCGCGAGAATGTCCAAAGTTTCAGCAGGATTTCCAAAATGTTGAGAGGAACTCGAAACATGTCAACCTTGGTTTTGAGAATCTCTCCCGGAGTTTGAGAGATTTGGACGTGAAAGGGTACCAGTCTTGTCGGGGATTGGGAACCCTTCGCGAGAATGTCCAAAGTTTCAGTGGGATTTCCAAAATGTTTAAAGGAACTCGAAACATGTGAACCTTGGTTTTGAGAATCTCTCCCGGAGTTTGAGAGATTTGGACGTGAAAGGGTACCAGTCTTGTCGGGGATTGGGAACCCTTCGCGAGAATGTCCAAAGTTTCCGCAGGATTTCCAAAATGTTGAGAGGAACTCGAAACATGTCAACCTCGGTTTTGAGAATCTCTCCCGGAGTTTGAGAGATTTGGACGTGAAAGGGTACCAGTCTTGTCGGGGATTGGGAACCCTTCGCGAGAATGTCCAAAGTTTCAGCGGGATTTCCAAAATGTTGAGAGGAACTCGAAACATGTCAACCTTGGTTTTCAGAATCTCTCCCGGAGTTTGAGAGATTTGGACGTGAAAGGGTACCAGTCTTGTCGGGGATTGGGAACCCTTCGCGAGAATGTCCAAAGTTTCAGCGGGATTTCCAAAATGTTGAGAGGAACTCGAAACATGTCAACCTTGGTTTTGAGAATCTCTCCCGGAATTTGAGAGATTTGGACGTGAAAGGGTACCAGTCTTGTCGGGGATTGGGAACCCTTCGCGAGAATGTCCAAAGTTTCAGTGGGATTTCCAAAATGTTTAAAGGAACTCGAAACATGTGAACCTTGGTTTTGAGAATCTCTCCCGGAATTTGAGAGATTTGGACGTGAAAGGGTACCAGTCTTGTTGAGGATTGGGAACCCTTCGCGAGAATGTCCAAAGTTTCAGTGGGATTTCCAAAATGTTGAGAGGAACTCGAAACATGTCAACCTTGGTTTTGAGAATCTCTCCCGGAGTTTGAGAGATTTGGACGTGAAAGGGTACCAGTCTTGTCGGGGATTGGGAACCCTTCGCGAGAATGTCCAAAGTTTCAGCGGGATTTCCAAAATGTTGAGAGGAACTCGAAACATGTCAACCTTGGTTTTGAGAATCTCTCCCGGAGTTTGAGAGATTTGGACGTGAAAGGGTACCAGTCTTGTCGGGGATTGGGAACCCTTCGCGAGAATGTCCAAAGTTTCAGCGGGATTTCCAAAATGTTGAGAGGAACTCGAAACATGTCAACCTT
Source organism: Streptopelia decaocto (assembly GCF_964273445.1). Classification (NCBI taxonomy): domain Eukaryota; kingdom Metazoa; phylum Chordata; class Aves; order Columbiformes; family Columbidae; genus Streptopelia; species Streptopelia decaocto. The sequence goes on from NW_028116087.1 coordinate 81,370, forward strand.
GGTTTTGAGAATCCCTCCCGGAGTTTGAGAGATTTGGACGTGAAAGGGTACCAGTCTTGTCGGGGATTGGGAACCCTTCGCCAGAATGTCCAAAGTTTCAGCGGGATTTCCAAAATGTTGAGAGGAACTCGAAACATGTCAACCTTGGTTTTGAGAATCTCTCCCGGAGTTTGAGAGATTTGGACGTGAAAGGGTACCAGTCTTGTCGGGGATTGGGAACCCTTCGCCAGAATGTCCAAAGTTTCAGCGGGATTTCCAAAATGTTGAGAGGAACTCGAAACATGTCAACCTTGGTTTTGAGAATCTCTCCCGGAGTTTGAGAGGTTTGGACGTGAAAGGGTACCAGTCTTGTCTGGGATTGGGAACCCTTCGCGAGAATGTCCAAAGTTTCAGCGGGATTTCCAAAATGTTGAGAGGAACTCGAAACATGTCAACCTCGGTTTTGAGAATCTCTCCCGGAGTTTGAGAGATTTGGACGTGAAAGGGTACCAGTCTTGTCGGGGATTGGGAACCCTTCGCGAGAATGTCCAAAGTTTCAGCGGGATTTCCAAAATGTTGAGAGGAACTCGAAACATGTCAACCTCGGTTTTGAGAATCTCTCCCGGAGTTTGAGAGATTTGGACGTGAAAGGGTACCAGTCTTGTCGGGGATTGGGAACCCTTCGCGAGAATGTCCAAAGTTTCAGCAGGATTTCCAAAATGTTGAGAGGAACTCGAAACATGTCAACCTTGGTTTTGAGAATCTCTCCCGGAGTTTGAGAGATTTGGACGTGAAAGGGTACCAGTCTTGTCGGGGATTGGGAACCCTTCGCGAGAATGTCCAAAGTTTCAGCGGGATTTCCAAAATGTTGAGAGGAACTCGAAACATGTCAACCTTGGTTTTGAGAATCTCTCCCAGAGTTTGAGAGATTTGGACGTGAAAGGGTACCAGTCTTGTCGGGGATTGGGAACCCTTCGCCAGAATGTCCAAAGTTTCAGCGGGATTTCCAAAATGTTGAGAGGAACTCGAAACATGTCAACCTTGGTTTTGAGAATCTCTCCCGGAGTTTGAGAGATTTGGACGTGAAAGGGTACCAGTCTTGTCGGGGATTGGGAACCCTTCGCGAGAATGTCCAAAGTTTCAGCGGGATTTCCAAAATGTTGAGAGGAACTCGAAACATGTCAACCTCGGTTTTGAGAATCTCTCCCGGAGTTTGAGAGATTTGGACGTGAAAGGGTACCAGTCTTGTCGGGGATTGGGAACCCTTCGCGAGAATGTCCAAAGTTTCAGCGGGATTTCCAAAATGTTGAGAGGAACTCGAAACATGTCAACCTTGGTTTTGAGAATCTCTCCCGGAGTTTGAGAGATTTGGACGTGAAAGGGTACCAGTCTTGTCGGGGATTGGGAACCCTTCGCCAGAATGTCCAAAGTTTCAGCGGGATTTCCAAAATGTTGAGAGGAACTCGAAACATGTCAACCTCGGTTTTGAGAATCTCTCCCGGAGTTTGAGAGATTTGGACGTGAAAGGGTACCAGTCTTGTCGGGGATTGGGAACCCTTCGCGAGAATGTCCAAAGTTTCAGCAGGATTTCCAAAATGTTGAGAGGAACTCGAAACATGTCAACCTTGGTTTTGAGAATCTCTCCCGGAGTTTGAGAGATTTGGACGTGAAAGGGTACCAGTCTTGTCGGGGATTGGGAACCCTTCGCGAGAATGTCCAAAGTTTCAGCGGGATTTCCAAAATGTTGAGAGGAACTCGAAACATGTCAACCTTGGTTTTGAGAATCTCTCCCAGAGTTTGAGAGATTTGGACGTGAAAGGGTACCAGTCTTGTCGGGGATTTGGAACCGTTCGCGAGAATGTGCAAAGTTTCAGCGGGATTTCCAAAATGTTGAGAGGAACTCGAAACATGTCAACCTTGGTTTTGAGAATCTCTCCCGGAGTTTGAGAGATTTGGACGTGAAAGGGTACCAGTCTTGTCGGGGATTGGGAACCCTTCGCGAGAATGTCCAAAGTTTCAGCGGGATTTCCAAAATGTTGAGAGGAACTCGAAACATGTCAACCTTGGTTTTGAGAATCTCTCCCGGAGTTTGAGAGATTTGGACGTGAAAGGGTACCAGTCTTGTCGGGGATTGGGAACCCTTCGCCAGAATGTCCAAAGTTTCAGCGGGATTTCCAAAATGTTGAGAGGAACTCGAAACATGTCAACCTCGGTTTTGAGAATCTCTCCCGGAGTTTGAGAGATTTGGACGTGAAAGGGTACCAGTCTTGTCGGGGATTGGGAACCGTTCGCGAGAATGTGCAAAGTTTCAGCGGGATTTCCAAAATGTTGAGAGGAACTCGAAACATGTCAACCTTGGTTTTGAGAATCTCTCCCGGAGTTTGAGAGATTTGGACGTGAAAGGGTACCAGTCTTGTCGGGGATTGGGAACCCTTCGCCAGAATGTCCAAAGTTTCAGCGGGATTTCCAAAATGTTGAGAGGAACTCGAAACATGTCAACCTTGGTTTTGAGAATCTCTCCCGGAGTTTGAGAGATTTGGACGTGAAAGGGTACCAGTCTTGTCGGGGATTGGGAACCCTTCGCCAGAATGTCCAAAGTTTCAGCGGGATTTCCAAAATGTTGAGAGGAACTCGAAACATGTCAACCTCGGTTTTGAGAATCTCTCCCGGAGTTTGAGAGATTTGGACGTGAAAGGGTACCAGTCTTGTCGGGGATTGGGAACCCTTCGCGAGAATGTCCAAAGTTTCAGCGGGATTTCCAAAATGTTGAGAGGAACTCGAAACATGTCAACCTTGGTTTTGAGAATCTCTCCCGGAGTTTGAGAGATTTGGACGTGAAAGGGTACCAGTCTTGTCGGGGATTGGGAACCCTTCGCGAGAATGTCCAAAGTTTCAGCAGGATTTCCAAAATGTTGAGAGGAACTCGAAACATGTCAACCTTGGTTTTGAGAATCTCTCCCGGAGTTTGAGAGATTTGGACGTGAAAGGGTACCAGTCTTGTCGGGGATTGGGAACCCTTCGCCAGAATGTCCAAAGTTTCAGTGGGATTTCCAAAATGTTTAAAGGAACTCGAAACATGTGAACCTTGGTTTTGAGAATCTCTCCCGGAATTTGAGAGATTTGGACGTGAAAGGGTACCAGTCTTGTCGAGGATTGGGAACCCTTCGCGAGAATGTCCAAAGTTTCAGCGGGATTTCCAAAATGTTGAGAGGAACTCGAAACATGTCAACCTCGGTTTTGAGAATCTCTCCCGGAGTTTGAGAGATTTGGACGTGAAAGGGTACCAGTCTTGTCGGGGATTGGGAACCGTTCGCGAGAATGTGCAAAGTTTCAGCGGGATTTCCAAAATGTTGAGAGGAACTCGAAACATGTCAACCTTGGTTTTGAGAATCTCTCCCGGAGTTTGAGAGATTTGGACGTGAAAGGGTACCAGTCTTGTCGGGGATTGGGAACCCTTCGCGAGAATGTCCAAAGTTTCAGCGGGATTTCCAAAATGTTGAGAGGAACTCGAAACATGTGAAACTTGGTTTTGAGAATCTCTCCCGGAGTTTGAGAGATTTGGACGTGAAAGGGTACCAGTCTTGTCGGGGATTGGGAACCCTTTGCGAGAATGTCCAAAGTTTCAGCGGGATTTCCAAAATGTTGAGAGGAACTCGAAACATGTCAACCTCGGTTTTGAGAATCTCTCCCGGAGTTTGAGAGATTTGGACGTGAAAGGGTACCAGTCTTGTCGGGGATTGGGAACCCTTCGCGAGAATGTCCAAAGTTTCAGCGGGATTTCCAAAATGTTGAGAGGAACTCGAAACATGTGAACCTTGGTTTTGAGAATCTCTCCCGGAGTTTGAGAGATTTGGACGTGAAAGGGTACCAGTCTTGTCGGGGATTGGGAACCCTTCGCGAGAATGTCCAAAGTTTCAGCAGGATTTCCAAAATGTTGAGAGGAACTCGAAACATGTCAACCTTGGTTTTGAGAATCTCTCCCGGAGTTTGAGAGATTTGGACGTGAAAGGGTACCAGTCTTGTCGGGGATTGGGAACCCTTCGCGAGAATGTGCAAAGTTTCAGCGGGATTTCCAAAATGTTTAAAGGAACTCGAAACATGTGAACCTTGGTTTTGAGAATCTCTCCCGGAGTTTGAGAGATTTGGACGTGAAAGGGTACCAGTCTTGTCGGGGATTGGGAACCCTTCGCGAGAATGTCCAAAGTTTCAGCGGGATTTCCAAAATGTTGAGAGGAACTCGAAACATGTCAACCTCGGTTTTGAGAATCTCTCCCGGAGTTTGAGAGATTTGGACGTGAAAGGGTACCAGTCTTGTCGGGGATTGGGAACCCTTCGCGAGAATGTCCAAAGTTTCAGCGGGATTTCCAAAATGTTGAGAGGAACTCGAAACATGTCAACCTTGGTTTTGAGAATCTCTCCCGGAGTTTGAGAGATTTGGACGTGAAAGGGTACCAGTCTTGTCGGGGATTGGGAACCCTTCGCCAGAATGTCCAAAGTTTCAGCGGGATTTCCAAAATGTTGAGAGGAACTCGAAACATGTCAACCTTGGTTTTGAGAATCTCTCCCGGAGTTTGAGAGATTTGGACGTGAAAGGGTACCAGTCTTGTCGGGGATTGGGAACCCTTCGCCAGAATGTCCAAAGTTTCAGCGGGATTTCCAAAATGTTGAGAGGAACTCGAAACATGTCAACCTTGGTTTTGAGAATCTCTCCCGGAGTTTGAGAGGTTTGGACGTGAAAGGGTACCAGTCTTGTCTGGGATTGGGAACCCTTCGCGAGAATGTCCAAAGTTTCAGCGGGATTTCCAAAATGTTGAGAGGAACTCGAAACATGTCAACCTTGGTTTTGAGAATCTCTCCCGGAGTTTGAGAGATTTGGACGTGAAAGGGTACCAGTCTTGTCGGGGATTGGGAACCCTTCGCCAGAATGTCCAAAGTTTCAGCGGGATTTCCAAAATGTTGAGAGGAACTCGAAACATGTCAACCTCGGTTTTGAGAATCTCTCCCGGAGTTTGAGAGATTTGGACGTGAAAGGGTACCAGTCTTGTCGGGGATTGGGAACCCTTCGCGAGAATGTCCAAAGTTTCAGCGGGATTTCCAAAATGTTGAGAGGAACTCGAAACATGTCAACCTCGGTTTTGAGAATCTCTCCCGGAGTTTGAGAGATTTGGACGTGAAAGGGTACCAGTCTTGTCGGGGATTGGGAACCCTTCGCGAGAATGTCCAAAGTTTCAGCAGGATTTCCAAAATGTTGAGAGGAACTCGAAACATGTCAACCTTGGTTTTGAGAATCTCTCCCGGAGTTTGAGAGATTTGGACGTGAAAGGGTACCAGTCTTGTCGGGGATTGGGAACCCTTCGCGAGAATGTCCAAAGTTTCAGCGGGATTTCCAAAATGTTGAGAGGAACTCGAAACATGTCAACCTTGGTTTTGAGAATCTCTCCCGGAGTTTGAGAGATTTGGACGTGAAAGGGTACCAGTCTTGTCGGGGATTGGGAACCCTTCGCCAGAATGTCCAAAGTTTCAGTGGGATTTCCAAAATGTTTAAAGGAACTCGAAACATGTGAACCTTGGTTTTGAGAATCTCTCCCGGAATTTGAGAGATTTGGACGTGAAAGGGTACCAGTCTTGTCGAGGATTGGGAACCCTTCGCGAGAATGTCCAAAGTTTCAGTGGGATTTCCAAAATGTTGAGAGGAACTCGAAACATGTCAACCTTGGTTTTGAGAATCTCTCCCGGAGTTTGAGAGATTTGGACGTGAAAGGGTACCAGTCTTGTCGGGGATTGGGAACCCTTCGCGAGAATGTCCAAAGTTTCAGCGGGATTTCCAAAATGTTGAGAGGAACTCGAAACATGTCAACCTCGGTTTTGAGAATCTCTCCCGGAGTTTGAGAGATTTGGACGTGAAAGGGTACCAGTCTTGTCGGGGATTGGGAACCCTTCGCGAGAATGTCCAAAGTTTCAGCGGGATTTCCAAAATGTTGAGAGGAACTCGAAACATGTCAACCTCGGTTTTGAGAATCTCTCCCGGAGTTTGAGAGATTTGGACGTGAAAGGGTACCAGTCTTGTCGGGGATTGGGAACCCTTCGCCAGAATGTCCAAAGTTTCAGCGGGATTTCCAAAATGTTGAGAGGAACTCGAAACATGTCAACCTTGGTTTTGAGAATCTCTCCCGGAGTTTGAGAGGTTTGGACGTGAAAGGGTACCAGTCTTGTCTGGGATTGGGAACCCTTCGCGAGAATGTCCAAAGTTTCAGCGGGATTTCCAAAATGTTGAGAGGAACTCGAAACATGTCAACCTCGGTTTTGAGAATCTCTCCCGGAGTTTGAGAGATTTGGACGTGAAAGGGTACCAGTCTTGTCGGGGATTGGGAACCCTTCGCCAGAATGTCCAAAGTTTCAGCGGGATTTCCAAAATGTTGAGAGGAACTCGAAACATGTCAACCTCGGTTTTGAGAATCTCTCCCGGAGTTTGAGAGATTTGGACGTGAAAGGGTACCAGTCTTGTCGGGGATTGGGAACCCTTCGCGAGAATGTCCAAAGTTTCAGCGGGATTTCCAAAATGTTGAGAGGAACTCGAAACATGTCAACCTCGGTTTTGAGAATCTCTCCCGGAGTTTGAGAGATTTGGACGTGAAAGGGTACCAGTCTTGTCGGGGATTGGGAACCCTTCGCGAGAATGTCCAAAGTTTCAGCAGGATTTCCAAAATGTTGAGAGGAACTCGAAACATGTCAACCTTGGTTTTGAGAATCTCTCCCGGAGTTTGAGAGATTTGGACCTGAAAGGGTACCAGTCTTGTCGGGGATTGGGAACCCTTCGCGAGAATGTCCAAAGTTTCAGCGGGATTTCCAAAATGTTGAGAGGAACTCGAAACATGTCAACCTTGGTTTTGAGAATCTCTCCCGGAGTTTGAGAGATTTGGACGTGAAAGGGTACCAGTCTTGTCGGGGATTGGGAACCCTTCGCGAGAATGTCCAAAGTTTCAGCGGGATTTCCAAAATGTTGAGAGGAACTCGAAACATGTCAACCTTGGTTTTGAGAATCTCTCCCGGAGTTTGAGAGATTTGGACGTGAAAGGGTACCAGTCTTGTCGGGGATTGGGAACCCTTCGCCAGAATGTCCAAAGTTTCAGCGGGATTTCCAAAATGTTGAGAGGAACTCGAAACATGTCAACCTCGGTTTTGAGAATCTCTCCCGGAGTTTGAGAGATTTGGACGTGAAAGGGTACCAGTCTTGTCGGGGATTGGGAACCCTTCGCCAGAATGTCCAAAGTTTCAGCGGGATTTCCAAAATGTTGAGAGGAACTCGAAACATGTCAACCTTGGTTTTGAGAATCTCTCCCGGAGTTTGAGAGATTTGGACGTGAAAGGGTACCAGTCTTGTCGGGGATTGGGAACCCTTCGGGAGAATGTCCAAAGTTTCAGCAGGATTTCCAAAATGTTGAGAGGAACTCGAAACATGTCAACCTTGGTTTTGAGAATCTCTCCCGGAGTTTGAGAGATTTGGACGTGAAAGGGTACCAGTCTTGTCGGGGATTGGGAACCCTTCGCGAGAATGTCCAAAGTTTCAGTGGGATTTCCAAAATGTTTAAAGGAACTCGAAACATGTGAACCTTGGTTTTGAGAATCTCTCCCGGAGTTTGAGAGATTTGGACGTGAAAGGGTACCAGTCTTGTCGGGGATTGGGAACCCTTCGCGAGAATGTCCAAAGTTTCAGCAGGATTTCCAAAATGTTGAGAGGAACTCGAAACATGTCAACCTCGGTTTTAAGAATCTCTCCCGGAGTTTGAGAGATTTGGACGTGAAAGGGTACCAGTCTTGTCGGGGATTGGGAACCCTTCGCGAGAATGTCCAAAGTTTCAGCGGGATTTCCAAAATGTTGAGAGGAACTCGAAACATGTCAACCTTGGTTTTGAGAATCTCTCCCGGAGTTTGAGAGATTTGGACGTGAAAGGGTACCAGTCTTGTCGGGGATTGGGAACCCTTCGCCAGAATGTCCAAAGTTTCAGCGGGATTTCCAAAATGTTGAGAGGAACTCGAAACATGTCAACCTTGGTTTTGAGAATCTCTCCCGGAGTTTGAGAGATTTGGACGTGAAAGGGTACCAGTCTTGTCGGGGATTGGGAACCCTTTGCGAGAATGTCCAAAGTTTCAGCGGGATTTCCAAAATGTTGAGAGGAACTCGAAACATGTCAACCTCGGTTTTGAGAATCTCTCCCGGAGTTTGAGAGATTTGGACGTGAAAGGGTACCAGTCTTGTCGGGGATTGGGAACCCTTCGCGAGAATGTCCAAAGTTTCAGCGGGATTTCCAAAATGTTGAGAGGAACTCGAAACATGTGAACCTTGGTTTTGAGAATCTCTCCCGGAGTTTGAGAGATTTGGACGTGAAAGGGTACCAGTCTTGTCGGGGATTGGGAACCCTTCGCCAGAATGTCCAAAGTTTCAGCGGGATTTCCACAATGTTGAGAGGAACTCGAAACATGTCAACCTTGGTTTTGAGAATCTCTCCCGGAGTTTGAGAGATTTGGACGTGAAAGGGTACCAGTCTTGTCGGGGATTGGGAACCCTTCGCCAGAATGTCCAAAGTTTCAGCGGGATTTCCAAAATGTTGAGAGGAACTCGAAACATGTCAACCTTGGTTTTGAGAATCTCTCCCGGAGTTTGAGAGGTTTGGACGTGAAAGGGTACCAGTCTTGTCTGGGATTGGGAACCCTTCGCGAGAATGTCCAAAGTTTCAGCGGGATTTCCAAAATGTTGAGAGGAACTCGAAACATGTCAACCTTGGTTTTGAGAATCTCTCCCGGAGTTTGAGAGATTTGGACCTGAAAGGGTACCAGTCTTGTCGGGGATTGGGAACCCTTCGCGAGAATGTCCAAAGTTTCAGCGGGATTTCCAAAATGTTGAGAGGAACTCGAAACATGTCAACCTTGGTTTTGAGAATCTCTCCCAGAGTTTGAGAGATTTGGACGTGAAAGGGTACCAGTCTTGTCGGGGATTGGGAACCGTTCGCGAGAATGTGCAAAGTTTCAGCGGGATTTCCAAAATGTTGAGAGGAACTCGAAACATGTCAACCTTGGTTTTGAGAATCTCTCCCGGAGTTTGAGAGATTTGGACGTGAAAGGGTACCAGTCTTGTCGGGGATTGGGAACCCTTCGCGAGAATGTCCAAAGTTTCAGCGGGATTTCCAAAATGTTGAGAGGAACTCGAAACATGTCAACCTTGGTTTTGAGAATCTCTCCCGGAGTTTGAGAGATTTGGACGTGAAAGGGTACCAGTCTTGTCGGGGATTGGGAACCCTTCGCCAGAATGTCCAAAGTTTCAGCGGGATTTCCAAAATGTTGAGAGGAACTCGAAACATGTCAACCTCGGTTTTGAGAATCTCTCCCGGAGTTTGAGAGATTTGGACGTGAAAGGGTACCAGTCTTGTCGGGGATTGGGAACCCTTCGCCAGAATGTCCAAAGTTTCAGCGGGATTTCCAAAATGTTGAGAGGAACTCGAAACATGTCAACCTTGGTTTTGAGAATCTCTCCCGGAGTTTGAGAGATTTGGACGTGAAAGGGTACCAGTCTTGTCGGGGATTGGGAACCCTTCGGGAGAATGTCCAAAGTTTCAGCAGGATTTCCAAAATGTTGAGAGGAACTCGAAACATGTCAACCTTGGTTTTGAGAATCTCTCCCGGAGTTTGAGAGATTTGGACGTGAAAGGGTACCAGTCTTGTCGGGGATTGGGAACCCTTCGCGAGAATGTCCAAAGTTTCAGTGGGATTTCCAAAATGTTTAAAGGAACTCGAAACATGTGAACCTTGGTTTTGAGAATCTCTCCCGGAGTTTGAGAGATTTGGACGTGAAAGGGTACCAGTCTTGTCGGTTATTGGGAACCCTTCGCGAGAATGTCCAAAGTTTCAGCAGGATTTCCAAAATGTTGAGAGGAACTCGAAACATGTCAACCTCGGTTTTAAGAATCTCTCCCGGAGTTTGAGAGATTTGGACGTGAAAGGGTACCAGTCTTGTCGGGGATTGGGAACCCTTCGCGAGAATGTCCAAAGTTTCAGCGGGATTTCCAAAATGTTGAGAGGAACTCGAAACATGTCAACCTTGGTTTTGAGAATCTCTCCCGGAGTTTGAGAGATTTGGACGTGAAAGGGTACCAGTCTTGTCGGGGATTGGGAACCCTTCGCCAGAATGTCCAAAGTTTCAGCGGGATTTCCAAAATGTTGAGAGGAACTCGAAACATGTCAACCTTGGTTTTGAGAATCTCTCCCGGAGTTTGAGAGATTTGGACGTGAAAGGGTACCAGTCTTGTCGGGGATTGGGAACCCTTTGCGAGAATGTCCAAAGTTTCAGCGGGATTTCCAAAATGTTGAGAGGAACTCGAAACATGTCAACCTCGGTTTTGAGAATCTCTCCCGGAGTTTGAGAGATTTGGACGTGAAAGGGTACCAGTCTTGTCGGGGATTGGGAACCCTTCGCGAGAATGTCCAAAGTTTCAGCGGGATTTCCAAAATGTTGAGAGGAACTCGAAACATGTGAACCTTGGTTTTGAGAATCTCTCCCGGAGTTTGAGAGATTTGGACGTGAAAGGGTACCAGTCTTGTCGGGGATTGGGAACCCTTCGCCAGAATGTCCAAAGTTTCAGCGGGATTTCCACAATGTTGAGAGGAACTCGAAACATGTCAACCTTGGTTTTGAGAATCTCTCCCGGAGTTTGAGAGATTTGGACGTGAAAGGGTACCAGTCTTGTCGGGGATTGGGAACCCTTCGCCAGAATGTCCAAAGTTTCAGCGGGATTTCCAAAATGTTGAGAGGAACTCGAAACATGTCAACCTTGGTTTTGAGAATCTCTCCCGGAGTTTGAGAGGTTTGGACGTGAAAGGGTACCAGTCTTGTCTGGGATTGGGAACCCTTCGCGAGAATGTCCAAAGTTTCAGCGGGATTTCCAAAATGTTGAGAGGAACTCGAAACATGTCAACCTTGGTTTTGAGAATCTCTCCCGGAGTTTGAGAGATTTGGACGTGAAAGGGTACCAGTCTTGTCGGGGATTGGGAACCCTTCGCGAGAATGTGCAAAGTTTCAGCGGGATTTCAAAAATGTTGAGAGGAACTCGAAACATGTCAACCTCGGTTTTGAGAATCTCTCCCGGAGTTTGAGAGATTTGGACGTGAAAGGGTACCAGTCTTGTCGGGGATTGGGAACCCTTCGGGAGAATGTCCAAAGTTTCAGCAGGATTTCCAAAATGTTGAGAGGAACTCGAAACATGTCAACCTTGGTTTTGAGAATCTCTCCCGGAGTTTGAGAGATTTGGACGTGAAAGGGTACCAGTCTTGTCGGGGATTGGGAACCCTTCGCCAGAATGTCCAAAGTTTCAGTGGGATTTCCAAAATGTTTAAAGGAACTCGAAACATGTGAACCTTGGTTTTGAGAATCTCTCCCGGAGTTTGAGAGATTTGGACGTGAAAGGGTACCAGTCTTGTCGGGGATATGGAACCCTTCGCGAGAATGTCCAAAGTTTCAGCAGGATTTCCAAAATGTTGAGAGGAACTCGAAACATGTCAACCTTGGTTTTGAGAATCTCTCCCGGAGTTTGAGAGATTTGGACGTGAAAGGGTACCAGTCTTGTCGAGGATTGGGAACCCTTCGCGAGAATGTCCAATGTTTCAGTGGGATTTCCAAAATGTTGAGAGGAACTCGAAACATGTCAACCTTGGTTTTGAGAATCTCTCCCGGAGTTTGAGAGATTTGGACGTGAAAGGGTACCAGTCTTGTCGGGGATTGGGAACCCTTCGCGAGAATGTCCAAAGTTTCAGCGGGATTTCCAAAATGTTGAGAGGAACTCGAAACATGTCAACCTTGGTTTTGAGAATCTCTCCCGGAGTTTGAGAGATTTGGACGTGAAAGGGTACCAGTCTTGTCGGGGATTGGGAACCCTTCGCCAGAATGTCCAAAGTTTCAGCGGGATTTCCAAAATGTTGAGAGGAACTCGAAACATGTGAACCTTGGTTTTGAGAATCTCTCCCGGAGTTTGAGAGATTTGGACGTGAAAGGGTACCAGTCTTGTCGGGGATTGGGAACCCTTCGCCAGAATGTCCAAAGTTTCAGCGGGATTTCCAAAATGTTGAGAGGAACTCGAAACATGTCAACCTTGGTTTTGAGAATCTCTCCCGGAGTTTGAGAGATTTGGACGTGAAAGGGTACCAGTCTTGTCGGGGATTGGGAACCCTTCGCCAGAATGTCCAAAGTTTCAGCGGGATTTCCAAAATGTTGAGAGGAACTCGAAACATGTCAACCTTGGTTTTGAGAATCTCTCCCGGAGTTTGAGAGGTTTGGACGTGAAAGGGTACCAGTCTTGTCTGGGATTGGGAACCCTTCGCGAGAATGTCCAAAGTTTCAGCGGGATTTCCAAAATGTTGAGAGGAACTCGAAACATGTCAACCTTGGTTTTGAGAATCTCTCCCGGAGTTTGAGAGATTTGGACGTGAAAGGGTACCAGTCTTATCGGGGATTGGGAACCCTTCGCGAGAATGTGCAAAGTTTCAGCGGGATTTCCAAAATGTCGAGAGGAACTCGAAACATGTCAACCTCGGTTTTGAGAATCTCTCCCGGAGTTTGAGAGATTTGGACGTGAAAGGGTACCAGTCTTGTCGGGGATTGGGAACCCTTCGCGAGAATGTCAAAAGTTTCAGCGGGATTTACAAAATGTTGAGAGGAACTCGAAACATGTCAACCTCGGTTTTGAGAATCTCTCCCGGAGTTTGAGAGATTTGGACGTGAAAGGGTACCAGTCTTGTCGGGGATTGGGAACCCTTCGCGAGAATGTCCAAAGTTTCAGCGGGATTTCCAAAATGTTGAGAGGAACTCGAAACATGTCAACCTTGGTTTTGAGAATCTCTCCCGGAGTTTGAGAGATTTGGACGTGAAAGGGTACCAGTCTTGTCGGGGATTGGGAACCCTTCGCCAGAATGTCCAAAGTTTCAGCGGGATTTCCAAAATGTTGAGAGGAACTCGAAACATGTCAACCTTGGTTTTGAGAATCTCTCCCGGAGTTTGAGAGGTTTGGACGTGAAAGGGTACCAGTCTTGTCTGGGATTGGGAACCCTTCGCGAGAATGTCCAAAGTTTCAGCGGGATTTCCAAAATGTTGAGAGGAACTCGAAACATGTCAACCTCGGTTTTGAGAATCTCTCCCGGAGTTTGAGAGATTTGGACGTGAAAGGGTACCAGTCTTGTCGGGGATTGGGAACCCTTCGCCAGAATGTCCAAAGTTTCAGCGGGATTTCCAAAATGTTGAGAGGAACTCGAAACATGTCAACCTCGGTTTTGAGAATCTCTCCCGGAGTTTGAGAGATTTGGACGTGAAAGGGTACCAGTCTTGTCGGGGATTGGGAACCCTTCGCGAGAATGTCCAAAGTTTCAGCGGGATTTCCAAAATGTTGAGAGGAACTCGAAACATGTCAACCTCGGTTTTGAGAATCTCTCCCGGAGTTTGAGAGATTTGGACGTGAAAGGGTACCAGTCTTGTCGGGGATTGGGAACCCTTCGCGAGAATGTCCAAAGTTTCAGCAGGATTTCCAAAATGTTGAGAGGAACTCGAAACATGTCAACCTTGGTTTTGAGAATCTCTCCCGGAGTTTGAGAGATTTGGACCTGAAAGGGTACCAGTCTTGTCGGGGATTGGGAACCCTTCGCCAGAATGTCCAAAGTTTCAGCGGGATTTCCAAAATGTTGAGAGGAACTCGAAACATGTCAACCTTGGTTTTGAGAATCTCTCCCAGAGTTTGAGAGATTTGGACGTGAAAGGGTACCAGTCTTGTCGGGGATTGGGAACCGTTCGCGAGAATGTGCAAAGTTTCAGCGGGATTTCCAAAATGTTGAGAGGAACTCGAAACATGTCAACCTTGGTTTTGAGAATCTCTCCCGGAGTTTGAGAGATTTGGACGTGAAAGGGTACCAGTCTTGTCGGGGATTGGGAACCCTTCGCGAGAATGTCCAAAGTTTCAGCGGGATTTCCAAAATGTTGAGAGGAACTCGAAACATGTCAACCTTGGTTTTGAGAATCTCTCCCGGAGTTTGAGAGATTTGGACGTGAAAGGGTACCAGTCTTGTCGGGGATTGGGAACCCTTCGCCAGAATGTCCAAAGTTTCAGCGGGATTTCCAAAATGTTGAGAGGAACTCGAAACATGTCAACCTCGGTTTTGAGAATCTCTCCCGGAGTTTGAGAGATTTGGACGTGAAAGGGTACCAGTCTTGTCGGGGATTGGGAACCCTTCGCGAGAATGTCCAAAGTTTCAGCGGGATTTCCAAAATGTTGAGAGGAACTCGAAACATGTCAACCTTGGTTTTGAGAATCTCTCCCGGAGTTTGAGAGATTTGGACGTGAAAGGGTACCAGTCTTGTCGGGGATTGGGAACCCTTCGGGAGAATGTCCAAAGTTTCAGCAGGATTTCCAAAATGTTGAGAGGAACTCGAAACATGTCAACCTTGGTTTTGAGAATCTCTCCCGGAGTTTGAGAGATTTGGACGTGAAAGGGTACCAGTCTTGTCGGGGATTGGGAACCCTTCGCGAGAATGTCCAAAGTTTCAGTGGGATTTCCAAAATGTTTAAAGGAACTCGAAACATGTGAACCTTGGTTTTGAGAATCTCTCCCGGAGTTTGAGAGATTTGGACGTGAAAGGGTACCAGTCTTGTCGGGGATTGGGAACCCTTCGCGAGAATGTCCAAAGTTTCAGCAGGATTTCCAAAATGTTGAGAGGAACTCGAAACATGTCAACCTCGGTTTTAAGAATCTCTCCCGGAGTTTGAGAGATTTGGACGTGAAAGGGTACCAGTCTTGTCGGGGATTGGGAACCCTTCGCGAGAATGTCCAAAGTTTCAGCGGGATTTCCAAAATGTTGAGAGGAACTCGAAACATGTCAACCTTGGTTTTGAGAATCTCTCCCGGAGTTTGAGAGATTTGGACGTGAAAGGGTACCAGTCTTGTCGGGGATTGGGAACCCTTTGCGAGAATGTCCAAAGTTTCAGCGGGATTTCCAAAATGTTGAGAGGAACTCGAAACATGTCAACCTCGGTTTTGAGAATCTCTCCCGGAGTTTGAGAGATTTGGACGTGAAAGGGTACCAGTCTTGTCGGGGATTGGGAACCCTTCGCGAGAATGTCCAAAGTTTCAGCGGGATTTCCAAAATGTTGAGAGGAACTCGAAACATGTGAACCTTGGTTTTGAGAATCTCTCCCGGAGTTTGAGAGATTTGGACGTGAAAGGGTACCAGTCTTGTCGGGGATTGGGAACCCTTCGCCAGAATGTCCAAAGTTTCAGCGGGATTTCCAAAATGTTGAGAGGAACTCGAAACATGTCAACCTTGGTTTTGAGAATCTCTCCCGGAGTTTGAGAGATTTGGACGTGAAAGGGTACCAGTCTTGTCGGGGATTGGGAACCCTTCGCCAGAATGTCCAAAGTTTCAGCGGGATTTCCAAAATGTTGAGAGGAACTCGAAACATGTCAACCTTGGTTTTGAGAATCTCTCCCGGAGTTTGAGAGGTTTGGACGTGAAAGGGTACCAGTCTTGTCTGGGATTGGGAACCCTTCGCGAGAATGTCCAAAGTTTCAGCGGGATTTCCAAAATGTTGAGAGGAACTCGAAACATGTCAACCTTGGTTTTGAGAATCTCTCCCGGAGTTTGAGAGATTTGGACGTGAAAGGGTACCAGTCTTGTCGGGGATTGGGAACCCTTCGCGAGAATGTGCAAAGTTTCAGCGGGATTTCCAAAATGTTGAGAGGAACTCGAAACATGTCAACCTCGGTTTTGAGAATCTCTCCCGGAGTTTGAGAGATTTGGACGTGAAAGGGTACCAGTCTTGTCGGGGATTGGGAACCCTTCGGGAGAATGTCCAAAGTTTCAGCAGGATTTCCAAAATGTTGAGAGGAACTCGAAACATGTCAACCTTGGTTTTGAGAATCTCTCCCGGAGTTTGAGAGATTTGGACGTGAAAGGGTACCAGTCTTGTCGGGGATTGGGAACCCTTCGCCAGAATGTCCAAAGTTTCAGTGGGATTTCCAAAATGTTTAAAGGAACTCGAAACATGTGAACCTTGGTTTTGAGAATCTCTCCCGGAGTTTGAGAGATTTGGACGTGAAAGGGTACCAGTCTTGTCGGGGATATGGAACCCTTCGCGAGAATGTCCAAAGTTTCAGCAGGATTTCCAAAATGTTGAGAGGAACTCGAAACATGTCAACCTTGGTTTTGAGAATCTCTCCCGGAATTTGAGAGATTTGGACGTGAAAGGGTACCAGTCTTGTCGAGGATTGGGAACCCTTCGCGAGAATGTCCAATGTTTCAGTGGGATTTCCAAAATGTTGAGAGGAACTCGAAACATGTCAACCTTGGTTTTGAGAATCTCTCCCGGAGTTTGAGAGATTTGGACGTGAAAGGGTACCAGTCTTGTCGGGGATTGGGAACCCTTCGCGAGAATGTCCAAAGTTTCAGCGGGATTTCCAAAATGTTGAGAGGAACTCGAAACATGTCAACCTTGGTTTTGAGAATCTCTCCCGGAGTTTGAGAGATTTGGACGTGAAAGGGTACCAGTCTTGTCGGGGATTGGGAACCCTTCGCCAGAATGTCCAAAGTTTCAGCGGGATTTCCAAAATGTTGAGAGGAACTCGAAACATGTCAACCTTGGTTTTGAGAATCTCTCCCGGAGTTTGAGAGATTTGGACGTGAAAGGGTACCAGTCTTGTCGGGGATTGGGAACCCTTCGCCAGAATGTCCAAAGTTTCAGCGGGATTTCCAAAATGTTGAGAGGAACTCGAAACATGTCAACCTTGGTTTTGAGAATCTCTCCCGGAGTTTGAGAGATTTGGACGTGAAAGGGTACCAGTCTTGTCGGGGATTGGGAACCCTTCGCCAGAATGTCCAAAGTTTCAGCGGGATTTCCAAAATGTTGAGAGGAACTCGAAACATGTCAACCTTGGTTTTGAGAATCTCTCCCGGAGTTTGAGAGGTTTGGACGTGAAAGGGTACCAGTCTTGTCTGGGATTGGGAACCCTTCGCGAGAATGTCCAAAGTTTCAGCGGGATTTCCAAAATGTTGAGAGGAACTCGAAACATGTCAACCTTGGTTTTGAGAATCTCTCCCGGAGTTTGAGAGATTTGGACGTGAAAGGGTACCAGTCTTATCGGGGATTGGGAACCCTTCGCGAGAATGTGCAAAGTTTCAGCGGGATTTCCAAAATGTCGAGAGGAACTCGAAACATGTCAACCTCGGTTTTGAGAATCTCTCCCGGAGTTTGAGAGATTTGGACGTGAAAGGGTACCAGTCTTGTCGGGGATTGGGAACCCTTCGCGAGAATGTCAAAAGTTTCAGCGGGATTTACAAAATGTTGAGAGGAACTCGAAACATGTCAACCTCGGTTTTGAGAATCTCTCCCGGAGTTTGAGAGATTTGGATGTGAAAGGGTACCAGTCTTGTCGGGGATTGAGAACCCTTCGCGAGAATGTCCAAAGTTTCAGCGGGATTTCCAAAATGTTGAGAGGAACTCGTAACATGTCAACCTTGGTTTTGAGAATCTCTCCCGGAGTCTGAGAGATTTGGACGTGAAAGGGTACCAGTCTTGTCGGGGATTGGGAACCCTTCGCCAGAATGTCCAAAGTTTCAGCGGGATTTCCAAAATGTTGAAAGGAACTCGAAACATGTGAACCTTGGTTTTGAGAATCTCTCCTGGAGTTTGAGAGATTTGGACGTGAAAGGGTACCAGTCTTGTCGGGGATTGGGAACCCTTCGCGAGAATGTCCAAAGTTTCAGCGGGATTTCCAAAATGTTGAGAGGAACTCGAAACATGTCAACCTTGGTTTTGAGAATCTCTCCCGGAGTTTGAGAGATTTGGACGTGAAAGAATACCAGTCTTGTCAGGGATTGGGAACCCTTCGCGAGAATGTCCAAAGTTTCAGCGGGATTTCCAAAATGTTGAGAGGAACTCGAAACATGTCAACCTCGGTTTTGAGAATCTCTCCCGGAGTTTGAGAGATTTGGACGTGAAAGGGTACCAGTCTTGTCGGGGATTGGGAACCCTTCGCCAGAATGTCCGAAGTTTCAGTGGGATTTCCAAAATGTTGAGAGGAACTCGAAACATGTGAACCTTGGTTTTGAGAATCTCTCCCGGAGTTTGAGAGATTTGGACGTGAAAGGGTACCAGTCTTGTCGGGGATTGGGAACCCTTCGCGAGAATGTCCAAAGTTTCAGCGGGATTTCCAAAATGTTGAGAGGAACTCGAAACATGTCAACCTAGGTTTTGAGAATCTCTCCCGGAGTTTGAGAGATTTGGACGTGAAAGTGTACCAGTCTTGTCGGGGATTGGCAACCCTTTGCGAGAATGTCCAAAGTTTCAGCGGGATTTCCAAAATGTTGAGAGGAACTCGAAACATGTCAACCTTGGTTTTGAGAATCTCTCCCGGAGTTTGAGAGATTTGGACGTGAAAGGGTACCAGTCTTGTCGGGGATTGGGAACCCTTCGCGAGAATGTCCAAAGTTTCAGCGGGATTTCCAAAATGTTGAGAGGAACTCGAAACATGTCAACCTAGGTTTTGAGAATCTCTCCCGGAGTTTGAGAGATTTGGACGTGAAAGGGTACCAGTCTTGTCGGGGATTGGGAACCCTTCGCGAGAATGTCCAAAGTTTCAGCGGGATTTCCAAAATGTTGAGAGGAACTCGAATCATGTCAACCTTGGTTTTGAGAATCTCTCCCGGAGTTTGAGAGATTTGGACGTGAAAGGGTACCAGTCTTGTCGGGGATTGGGAACCCTTCACGAGAATGTGCAAAGTTTCAGCGGGATTTCCAAAATGTTGAGAGGAACTCGAAACATGTGAAACTTGGTTTTGAGAATCTCTCCCGGAGTTTGAGAGATTTGGACGTGAAAGGGTACCAGTCTTGTCGGGGATTGGGAACCCTTCGTGAGAATGTCCAAAGTTTCAGCGGGATTTCCAAAATGTTGAAAGGAACTCGAAACATGTCAACCTTGGTTTTGAGAATCTCTCCCGGAGTTTGAGAGATTTGGACGTGAAAGTGTAAGAGTCTTGTCAGGGATTGGGAACCCATCGCGAGAATGTCCAAAGTTTCAGCGGGATTTCCAAAATGTTGAGAGGAACTCGAAACATGTCAACCTTGGTTTTGAGAATCTCTCCCGGAGTTTGAGAGATTTGGACGTGAAAGGGTACCAGTCTTGTCGGGGATTGGGAACCCTTCGCCAGAATGTCCAAAGTTTCAGCGGGATTTCCAAAATGTTGAGAGGAACTCGAAACATGTCAACCTCGGTTTTGAGAATCTCTCCCGGAGTCTGAGAGATTTGGACGTGAAAGGGTACCAGTCTTGTCGGGGATTGGGAACCCTTCGCCAGAATGTCCAAAGTTTCAGCGGGATTTCCAAAATGTTGAGAGGAACACGAAACATGTCAACCTCGGTTTTGAGAATCTCTCCCGGAGTTTGAGAGATTTGGATGTGAAAGGGTACCAGTCTTGTCGGGGATTGGGAACCCTTCGCGAGAATGTCCAAAGTTTCAGCGGGATTTCCAAAATGTTGAGAGGAACTCGAAACATGTCAACCTTGGTTTTGAGAATCTCTCCCGGAGTTTGAGAGATTTGGACGTGAAAGGGTACCAGTCTTGTCGGGGATTGGGAACCCTTCGCGAGAATGTCCAAAGTTTCAGCGGGATTTCCAAAATGTTGAGAGGAACTCGAAACATGTCAACCTTGGTTTTGAGAATCTCTCCCGGAGTTTGAAAGATTTGGACGTGAAAGGGTACCAGTCTTGTCGGGGATTGGGAACCCTTCGCCAGAATGTCCAAAGTTTCAGCGGGATTTCCAAAATGTTGAGAGGAACTCGAAACATGT
Organism: Streptopelia decaocto; assembly: GCF_964273445.1. Classification (NCBI taxonomy): domain Eukaryota; kingdom Metazoa; phylum Chordata; class Aves; order Columbiformes; family Columbidae; genus Streptopelia; species Streptopelia decaocto. Next base: position 101,219 of record NW_028116087.1, read on the forward strand.
CAACCTCGGTTTTGAGAATCTCTCCCGGAGTTTGAGAGATTTGGACGTGAAAGGGTACCAGTCTTGTCGGGGATTGGGAACCCTTCGCGAGAATGTCCAAAGTTTCAGCGGGATTTCCAAAATGTTGAGAGGAACTCGAATCATGTCAACCTTGGTTTTGAGAATCTCTCCCGGAGTTTGAGAGATTTGGACGTGAAAGGGTACCAGTCTTGTCGGGGATTGGGAACCCTTCACGAGAATGTGCAAAGTTTCAGCGGGATTTCCAAAATGTTGAGAGGAACTCGAAACATGTCAACCTTGGTTTTGAGAATCTCTCCCGGAGTTTGAGAGATTTGGACGTGAAAGGGTACCAGTCTTGTCGGGGATTGGGAACCCTTCGCGAGAATGTCCAAAGTTTCAGCGGGATTTCCAAAATGTTGAGAGGAACTCGAAACATGTCAACCTTGGTTTTGAGAATCTCTCCCGGAGTTTGAGAGATTTGGATGTGAAAGGGTACCAGTCTTGTCAGGGATTGGGAACCCATCGCGAGAATGTCCCAAGTTTCAGCGGGATTTCCAAAATGTTGAGAGGAACTCGAAACATGTCAACCTTGGTTTTGAGAATCTCTCCCGGAGTTTGAGAGATTTGGACGTGAAAGGGTACCAGTCTTGTCGGGGATTGGGAACCCTTCGCGGGAATGTCCAAAGTTTCAGCGGGATTTCCAAAATGTTGAGAGGAACTCGAAACATGTCAACCTTGGTTTTGAGAATCTCTCCCGGAGTTTGAGAGATTTGGACGTGAAAGGGTACCAGTCTTGTCGGGGATTGGGAACCCTTCGCGAGAATGTCCAAAGTTTCAGCGGGATTTCCAAAATGTTGAGAGGAACTCGAAACATGTCAACCTCGGTTTTGAGAATCTCTCCCGGAGTTTGAGAGATTTGGACGTGAAAGGGTACCAGTCTTGTCGGGGATTGGGAACCCTTCGCCAGAATGTCCAAAGTTTCAGCGGGATTTCCAAAATGTTGAGAGGAACTCGAAACATGTCAACCTTGGTTTTAAGAATCTCTCCCGGAGTTTGAGAGATTTGAACGTGAAAGGGTACCAGTCTTGTCGGGGATTGGGAACCCTTCGCCAGAATGTGCAAAGCTTCAGCGGGTTTTCCAAAATGTTGAAAGGAACTCGAAACATGTCAACCTTGGTTTTGAGAATCTCTCCCAGAGTTTGAGAGATTTGGACGTGAAAGGGTACCAGTCTTGTCGGGGATTGGGAACCCTTCGCCAGAATGTCCAAAGTTTCACGGGATTTCCAAAATGTTGAGAGGAACTCGAAACATGTCAACCTTGGTTTTGAGAATCTCTCCCGGAGTTTGAGAGATTTGGACGTGAAAGGGTACCAGTCTTGTCGGGGATTGGGAACCCTTCGCGAGAATGTGCAAAGTTTCAGCGGGATTTCCAAAATGTTGAGAGGAACTCGAAACATGTCAACCTTGGTTTTGAGAATCTATCCCGGAGTTTGAGAGAGTTGGACGTGAAAGGGTACCAGTCTTGTCGGGGATTGGGAACCCTTCGCGAGAATGTCCAAAGTTTCAGCGGGATTTCCAAAATGTTGAGAGGAACTCGAAACATGTCAACCTTGGTTTTGAGAATCTCTCCCGGAGTTTGAGAGATTTGGACGTGAAAGGGTACCAGTCTTGTCGGGGATTGGGAACCCTTCGCCAGAATGTCCAAAGTTTCAGCGGGATTTCCAAAATGTTGAGAGGAACTCGAAACATGTCAACCTCGGTTTTGAGAATCTCTCCCGGAGTTTGAGAGATTTGGACGTGAAAGGGTACCAGTCTTGTCGGGGATTGGGAACCCTTCGCGAGAATGTCCAAAGTTTCAGCGGGATTTCCAAAATGTTGAGAGGAACTCGAATCATGTCAACCTTGGTTTTGAGAATCTCTCCCGGAGTTTGAGAGATTTGGACGTGAAAGGGTACCAGTCTTGTCGGGGATTGGGAACCCTTCGTGAGAATGTCCAAAGTTTCAGCGGGATTTCCAAAATGTTGAAAGGAACTCGAAACATGTCAACCTTGGTTTTGAGAATCTCTCCCGGAGTTTGAGAGATTTGGACGTGAAAGTGTAAGAGTCTTGTCAGGGATTGGGAACCCATCGCGAGAATGTCCAAAGTTTCAGCGGGATTTCCAAAATGTTGAGAGGAACTCGAAACATGTCAACCTTGGTTTTGAGAATCTCTCCCGGAGTTTGAGAGATTTGGACGTGAAAGGGTACCAGTCTTGTCGGGGATTGGGAACCCTTCGCCAGAATGTCCAAAGTTTCAGCGGGATTTCCAAAATGTTGAGAGGAACTCGAAACATGTCAACCTCGGTTTTGAGAATCTCTCCCGGAGTCTGAGAGATTTGGACGTGAAAGGGTACCAGTCTTGTCGGGGATTGGGAACCCTTCGCCAGAATGTCCAAAGTTTCAGCGGGATTTCCAAAATGTTGAGAGGAACTCGAAACATGTCAACCTCGGTTTTGAGAATCTCTCCCGGAGTTTGAGAGATTTGGATGTGAAAGGGTACCAGTCTTGTCGGGGATTGGGAACCCTTCGCGAGAATGTCCAAAGTTTCAGCGGGATTTCCAAAATGTTGAGAGGAACTCGAAACATGTCAACCTTGGTTTTGAGAATCTCTCCCGGAGTTTGAGAGATTTGGACGTGAAAGGGTACCAGTCTTGTCGGGGATTGGGAACCCTTCGCGAGAATGTCCAAAGTTTCAGCGGGATTTCCAAAATGTTGAGAGGAACTCGAAACATGTCAACCTTGGTTTTGAGAATCTCTCCCGGAGTTTGAAAGATTTGGACGTGAAAGGGTACCAGTCTTGTCGGGGATTGGGAACCCTTCGCCAGAATGTCCAAAGTTTCAGCGGGATTTCCAAAATGTTGAGAGGAACTCGAAACATGTCAACCTCGGTTTTGAGAATCTCTCCCGGAGTTTGAGAGATTTGGACGTGAAAGGGTACCAGTCTTGTCGGGGATTGGGAACCCTTCGCGAGAATGTCCAAAGTTTCAGCGGGATTTCCAAAATGTTGAGAGGAACTCGAATCATGTCAACCTTGGTTTTGAGAATCTCTCCCGGAGTTTGAGAGATTTGGACGTGAAAGGGTACCAGTCTTGTCGGGGATTGGGAACCCTTCACGAGAATGTGCAAAGTTTCAGCGGGATTTCCAAAATGTTGAGAGGAACTCGAAACATGTCAACCTTGGTTTTGAGAATCTCTCCCGGAGTTTGAGAGATTTGGACGTGAAAGGGTACCAGTCTTGTCGGGGATTGGGAACCCTTCGCGAGAATGTCCAAAGTTTCAGCGGGATTTCCAAAATGTTGAGAGGAACTCGAAACATGTCAACCTTGGTTTTGAGAATCTCTCCCGGAGTTTGAGAGATTTGGATGTGAAAGGGTACCAGTCTTGTCAGGGATTGGGAACCCATCGCGAGAATGTCCCAAGTTTCAGCGGGATTTCCAAAATGTTGAGAGGAACTCGAAACATGTCAACCTTGGTTTTGAGAATCTCTCCCGGAGTTTGAGAGATTTGGACGTGAAAGGGTACCAGTCTTGTCGGGGATTGGGAACCCTTCGCGGGAATGTCCAAAGTTTCAGCGGGATTTCCAAAATGTTGAGAGGAACTCGAAACATGTCAACCTTGGTTTTGAGAATCTCTCCCGGAGTTTGAGAGATTTGGACGTGAAAGGGTACCAGTCTTGTCGGGGATTGGGAACCCTTCGCGAGAATGTCCAAAGTTTCAGCGGGATTTCCAAAATGTTGAGAGGAACTCGAAACATGTCAACCTCGGTTTTGAGAATCTCTCCCGGAGTTTGAGAGATTTGGACGTGAAAGGATACCAGTCTTGTCGGGGATTGGGAACCCTTCGCCAGAATGTCCAAAGTTTCAGCGGGATTTCCAAAATGTTGAGAGGAACTCGAAACATGTCAACCTTGGTTTTAAGAATCTCTCCCGGAGTTTGAGAGATTTGAACGTGAAAGGGTACCAGTCTTGTCGGGGATTGGGAACCCTTCGCCAGAATGTGCAAAGCTTCAGCGGGTTTTCCAAAATGTTGAAATGAACTCGAAACATGTCAACCTTGGTTTTGAGAATCTCTCCCAGAGTTTGAGAGATTTGGACGTGAAAGGGTACCAGTCTTGTCGGGGATTGGGAACCCTTCGCCAGAATGTCCAAAGTTTCACGGGATTTCCAAAATGTTGAGAGGAACTCGAAACATGTCAACCTTGGTTTTGAGAATCTCTCCCGGAGTTTGAGAGATTTGGACGTGAAAGGGTACCAGTCTTGTCGGGGATTGGGAACCCTTCGCGAGAATGTGCAAAGTTTCAGCGGGATTTCCAAAATGTTGAGAGGAACTCGAAACATGTCAACCTTGGTTTTGAGAATCTATCCCGGAGTTTGAGAGATTTGGACGTGAAAGGGTACCAGTCTTGTCGGGGATTGGGAACCCTTCGCGAGAATGTCCAAAGTTTCAGCGGGATTTCCAAAATGTTGAGAGGAACTCGAAACATGTCAACCTTGGTTTTGAGAATCTCTCCCGGAGTTTGAGAGATTTGGACGTGAAAGGGTACCAGTCTTGTCGGGGATTGGGAACCCTTCGCCAGAATGTCCAAAGTTTCAGCGGGATTTCCAAAATGTTGAGAGGAACTCGAAACATGTCAACCTCGGTTTTGAGAATCTCTCCCGGAGTTTGAGAGATTTGGACGTGAAAGGGTACCAGTCTTGTCGGGGATTGGGAACCCTTCGCGAGAATGTCCAAAGTTTCAGCGGGATTTCCAAAATGTTGAGAGGAACTCGAATCATGTCAACCTTGGTTTTGAGAATCTCTCCCGGAGTTTGAGAGATTTGGACGTGAAAGGGTACCAGTCTTGTCGGGGATTGGGAACCCTTCACGAGAATGTGCAAAGTTTCAGCGGGATTTCCAAAATGTTGAGAGGAACTCGAAACATGTCAACCTTGGTTTTGAGAATCTCTCCCGGAGTTTGAGAGATTTGGACGTGAAAGGGTACCAGTCTTGTCGGGGATTGGGAACCCTTCGCGAGAATGTCCAAAGTTTCAGCGGGATTTCCAAAATGTTGAGAGGAACTCGAAACATGTCAACCTTGGTTTTGAGAATCTCTCCCGGAGTCTGAGAGATTTGGACGTGAAAGGGTACCAGTCTTGTCGGGGATTGGGAACCCTTCGCGAGAATGTCCAAAGTTTCAGCGGGATTTCCAAAATGTTGAGAGGAACTCGAAACATGTCAACCTCGGTTTTGAGAATCTCTCCCGGAGTTTGAGAGATTTGGATGTGAAAGGGTACCAGTCTTGTCGGGGATTGGGAACCCTTCGCCAGAATGTCCAAAGTTTCAGCGGGATTTCCAAAATGTTGAGAGGAACTCGAAACATGTCAACCTTGGTTTTGAGAATCTCTCCCGGAGTTTGAGAGATTTGGACGTGAAAGGGTACCAGTCTTGTCAGGGATTGGGAACCCATCGCGAGAATGTCCAAAGTTTCAGCGGGATTTCCAAAATGTTGAGAGGAACTCGAAACATGTCAACCTTGGTTTTGAGAATCTCTCCCGGAGTTTGAGAGATTTGGACGTGAAAGGGTACCAGTCTTGTCGGGGATTGGGAACCCTTCGTGGGAATGTCCAAAGTTTCAGCGGGATTTCCAAAATGTTGAGAGGAACTCGAAACATGTCAACCTTGGTTTTGAGAATCTCTCCCGGAGTCTGAGAGATTTGGACGTGAAAGGGTACCAGTCTTGTCGGGGATTGGGAACCCTTCGCGAGAATGTCCAAAGTTTCAGCGGGATTTCCAAAATGTTGAGAGGAACTCGAAACATGTCAACCTCGGTTTTGAGAATCTCTCCCGGAGTTTGAGAGATTTGGATGTGAAAGGGTACCAGTCTTGTCGGGGATTGGGAACCCTTCACGAGAATGTGCAAAGTTTCAGCGGGATTTCCAAAATGTTGAAAGGAACTCGAAACATGTCAACCTTGGTTTTGAGAATCTCTCCCAGAGTTTGAGAGATTTGGACGTGAAAGGGTACCAGTCTTGTCGGGGATTGGGAACCCTTCGCGAGAATGTCCAAAGTTTCAGCGGGATTTCCAAAATGTTGAGAGGAACTCGAAACATGTCAACCTTGGTTTTGAGAATCTCTCCCGGAGTTTGAGAGATTTGGACGTGAAAGGGTACCAGTCTTGTCGGGGATTGGGAACCCTTCGCCAGAATGTCCAAAGTTTCAGCGGGATTTCCAAAATGTTGAGAGGAACTCGAAACATGTCAACCTCGGTTTTGAGAATCTCTCCCGGAGTTTGAGAGATTTGGACGTGAAAGGGTACCAGTCTTGTCGGGGATTGGGAACCCTTCGCGAGAATGTCCAAAGTTTCAGCGGGATTTCCAAAATGTTGAGAGGAACTCGAATCATGTCAACCTTGGTTTTGAGAATCTCTCCCGGAGTTTGAGAGATTTGGACGTGAAAGGGTACCAGTCTTGTCGGGGATTGGGAACCCTTCACGAGAATGTGCAAAGTTTCAGCGGGATTTCCAAAATGTTGAGAGGAACTCGAAACATGTCAACCTTGGTTTTGAGAATCTCTCCCGGAGTTTGAGAGATTTGGACGTGAAAGGGTACCAGTCTTGTCGGGGATTGGGAACCCTTCGCGAGAATGTCCAAAGTTTCAGCGGGATTTCCAAAATGTTGAGAGGAACTCGAAACATGTCAACCTTGGTTTTGAGAATCTCTCCCGGAGTTTGAGAGATTTGGACGTGAAAGGGTACCAGTCTTGTCAGGGATTGGGAACCCATCGCGAGAATGTCCAAAGTTTCAGCGGGATTTCCAAAATGTTGAAAGGAACTCGAAACATGTCAACCTTGGTTTTGAGAATCTCTCCCAGAGTTTGAGAGATTTGGACGTGAAAGGGTACCAGTCTTGTCGGGGATTGGGAACCCTTCGCGAGAATGTCCAAAGTTTCAGCGGGATTTCCAAAATGTTGAGAGGAACTCGAAACATGTCAACCTTGGTTTTGAGAATCTCTCCCGGAGTTTGAGAGATTTGGACGTGAAAGGGTACCAGTCTTGTCGGGGATTGGGAACCCTTCGCCAGAATGTCCAAAGTTTCAGCGGGATTTCCAAAATGTTGAGAGGAACTCGAAACATGTCAACCTCGGTTTTGAGAATCTCTCCCGGAGTTTGAGAGATTTGGACGTGAAAGGGTACCAGTCTTGTCGGGGATTGGGAACCCTTCGCGAGAATGTCCAAAGTTTCAGCGGGATTTCCAAAATGTTGAGAGGAACTCGAATCATGTCAACCTTGGTTTTGAGAATCTCTCCCGGAGTTTGAGAGATTTGGACGTGAAAGGGTACCAGTCTTGTCGGGGATTGGGAACCCTTCACGAGAATGTGCAAAGTTTCAGCGGGATTTCCAAAATGTTGAGAGGAACTCGAAACATGTCAACCTTGGTTTTGAGAATCTCTCCCGGAGTTTGAGAGATTTGGACGTGAAAGGGTACCAGTCTTGTCGGGGATTGGGAACCCTTCGCGAGAATGTCCAAAGTTTCAGCGGGATTTCCAAAATGTTGAGAGGAACTCGAAACATGTCAACCTTGGTTTTGAGAATCTCTCCCGGAGTTTGAGAGATTTGGACGTGAAAGGGTACCAGTCTTGTCAGGGATTGGGAACCCATCGCGAGAATGTCCAAAGTTTCAGCGGGATTTCCAAAATGTTGAGAGGAACTCGAAACATGTCAACCTTGGTTTTGAGAATCTCTCCCGGAGTTTGAGAGATTTGGACGTGAAAGGGTACCAGTCTTGTCGGGGATTGGGAACCCTTCGCGGGAATGTCCAAAGTTTCAGCGGGATTTCCAAAATGTTGAGAGGAACTCGAAACATGTCAACCTCGGTTTTGAGAATCTCTCCCGGAGTCTGAGAGATTTGGACGTGAAAGGGTACCAGTCTTGTCGGGGATTGGGAACCCTTCGCGAGAATGTCCAAAGTTTCAGCGGGATTTCCAAAATGTTGAGAGGAACTCGAAACATGTCAACCTTGGTTTTGAGAATCTCTCCCGGAGTTTGAGAGATTTGGACGTGAAAGGGTACCAGTCTTGTCGGGGATTGGGAACCCTTCGCGAGAATGTCCAAAGTTTCAGCGGGATTTCCAAAATGTTGAGAGGAACTCGAAACATGTCAACCTTGGTTTTGAGAATCTCTCCCGGAGTTTGAGAGATTTGGACGTGAAAGGGTACCAGTCTTGTCGGGGATTGGGAACCCTTCGCCAGAATGTCCAAAGTTTCAGTGGGATTTCCAAAATGTTGAGAGGAACTCGAAACATGTCAACCTCGGTTTTGAGAATCTCTCCCGGAGTTTGAGAGATTTGGACGTGAAAGGGTACCAGTCTTGTCGGGGATTGGGAACCCTTCGCGAGAATGTCCAAAGTTTCAGCGGGATTTCCAAAATGTTGAGAGGAACTCGAATCATGTCAACCTTGGTTTTGAGAATCTCTCCCGGAGTTTGAGAGATTTGGACGTGAAAGGGTACCAGTCTTGTCGGGGATTGGGAACCCTTCACGAGAATGTGCAAAGTTTCAGCGGGATTTCCAAAATGTTGAGAGGAACTCGAAACATGTGAAACTTGGTTTTGAGAATCTCTCCCGGAGTTTGAGAGATTTGGACGTGAAAGGGTACCAGTCTTGTCGGGGATTGGGAACCCTTCGTGAGAATGTCCAAAGTTTCAGCGGGATTTCCAAAATGTTGAAAGGAACTCGAAACATGTCAACCTTGGTTTTGAGAATCTCTCCCGGAGTTTGAGAGATTTGGACGTGAAAGTGTACCAGTCTTGTCAGGGATTGGGAACCCATCGCGAGAATGTCCAAAGTTTCAGCGGGATTTCCAAAATGTTGAGAGGAACTCGAAACATGTCAACCTTGGTTTTGAGAATCTCTCCCGGAGTTTGAGAGATTTGGACGTGAAAGGGTACCAGTCTTGTCGGGGATTGGGAACCCTTCGCCAGAATGTCCAAAGTTTCAGCGGGATTTCCAAAATGTTGAGAGGAACTCGAAACATGTCAACCTCGGTTTTGAGAATCTCTCCCGGAGTCTGAGAGATTTGGACGTGAAAGGGTACCAGTCTTGTCGGGGATTGGGAACCCTTCGCCAGAATGTCCAAAGTTTCAGCGGGATTTCCAAAATGTTGAGAGGAACTCGAAACATGTCAACCTTGGTTTTGAGAATCTCTCCCGGAGTTTGAAAGATTTGGACGTGAAAGGGTACCAGTCTTGTCGGGGATTGGGAACCCTTCGCCAGAATGTCCAAAGTTTCAGCGGGATTTCCAAAATGTTGAGAGGAACTCGAAACATGTCAACCTCGGTTTTGAGAATCTCTCCCGGAGTCTGAGAGATTTGGACGTGAAAGGGTACCAGTCTTGTCGGGGATTGGGAACCCTTCGCCAGAATGTCCAAAGTTTCAGCGGGATTTCCAAAATGTTGAGAGGAACTCGAAACATGTCAACCTCGGTTTTGAGAATCTCTCCCGGAGTTTGAGAGATTTGGATGTGAAAGGGTACCAGTCTTGTCGGGGATTGGGAACCCTTCGCCAGAATGTCCAAAGTTTCAGCGGGATTTCCAAAATGTTGAGAGGAACTCGAAACATGTCAACCTTGGTTTTGAGAATCTCTCCCGGAGTTTGAGAGATTTGGACGTGAAAGGGTACCAGTCTTGTCGGGGATTGGGAACCCTTCGCGAGAATGTCCAAAGTTTCAGCGGGATTTCCAAAATGTTGAGAGGAACTCGAAACATGTCAACCTGGTTTTGAGAATCTCTCCCGGAGTTTGAAAGATTTGGACGTGAAAGGGTACCAGTCTTGTCGGGGATTGGGAACCCTTCGCCAGAATGTCCAAAGTTTCAGCGGGATTTCCAAAATGTTGAGAGGAACTCGAAACATGTCAACCTCGGTTTTGAGAATCTCTCCCGGAGTTTGAGAGATTTGGACGTGAAAGGGTACCAGTCTTGTCGGGGATTGGGAACCCTTCGCGAGAATGTCCAAAGTTTCAGCGGGATTTCCAAAATGTTGAGAGGAACTCGAATCATGTCAACCTTGGTTTTGAGAATCTCTCCCGGAGTTTGAGAGATTTGGACGTGAAAGGGTACCAGTCTTGTCGGGGATTGGGAACCCTTCACGAGAATGTGCAAAGTTTCAGCGGGATTTCCAAAATGTTGAGAGGAACTCGAAACATGTCAACCTTGGTTTTGAGAATCTCTCCCGGAGTTTGAGAGATTTGGACGTGAAAGGGTACCAGTCTTGTCGGGGATTGGGAACCCTTCGCGAGAATGTCCAAAGTTTCAGCGGGATTTCCAAAATGTTGAGAGGAACTCGAAACATGTCAACCTTGGTTTTGAGAATCTCTCCCGGAGTTTGAGAGATTTGGATGTGAAAGGGTACCAGTCTTGTCAGGGATTGGGAACCCATCGCGAGAATGTCCCAAGTTTCAGCGGGATTTCCAAAATGTTGAGAGGAACTCGAAACATGTCAACCTTGGTTTTGAGAATCTCTCCCGGAGTTTGAGAGATTTGGACGTGAAAGGGTACCAGTCTTGTCGGGGATTGGGAACCCTTCGCGGGAATGTCCAAAGTTTCAGCGGGATTTCCAAAATGTTGAGAGGAACTCGAAACATGTCAACCTTGGTTTTGAGAATCTCTCCCGGAGTTTGAGAGATTTGGACGTGAAAGGGTACCAGTCTTGTCGGGGATTGGGAACCCTTCGCGAGAATGTCCAAAGTTTCAGCGGGATTTCCAAAATGTTGAGAGGAACTCGAAACATGTCAACCTCGGTTTTGAGAATCTCTCCCGGAGTTTGAGAGATTTGGACGTGAAAGGATACCAGTCTTGTCGGGGATTGGGAACCCTTCGCCAGAATGTCCAAAGTTTCAGCGGGATTTCCAAAATGTTGAGAGGAACTCGAAACATGTCAACCTTGGTTTTAAGAATCTCTCCCGGAGTTTGAGAGATTTGAACGTGAAAGGGTACCAGTCTTGTCGGGGATTGGGAACCCTTCGCCAGAATGTGCAAAGCTTCAGCGGGTTTTCCAAAATGTTGAAAGGAACTCGAAACATGTCAACCTTGGTTTTGAGAATCTCTCCCAGAGTTTGAGAGATTTGGACGTGAAAGGGTACCAGTCTTGTCGGGGATTGGGAACCCTTCGCCAGAATGTCCAAAGTTTCACGGGATTTCCAAAATGTTGAGAGGAACTCGAAACATGTCAACCTTGGTTTTGAGAATCTCTCCCGGAGTTTGAGAGATTTGGACGTGAAAGGGTACCAGTCTTGTCGGGGATTGGGAACCCTTCGCGAGAATGTGCAAAGTTTCAGCGGGATTTCCAAAATGTTGAGAGGAACTCGAAACATGTCAACCTTGGTTTTGAGAATCTATCCCGGAGTTTGAGAGATTTGGACGTGAAAGGGTACCAGTCTTGTCGGGGATTGGGAACCCTTCGCGAGAATGTCCAAAGTTTCAGCGGGATTTCCAAAATGTTGAGAGGAACTCGAAACATGTCAACCTTGGTTTTGAGAATCTCTCCCGGAGTTTGAGAGATTTGGACGTGAAAGGGTACCAGTCTTGTCGGGGATTGGGAACCCTTCGCCAGAATGTCCAAAGTTTCAGCGGGATTTCCAAAATGTTGAGAGGAACTCGAAACATGTCAACCTCGGTTTTGAGAATCTCTCCCGGAGTTTGAGAGATTTGGACGTGAAAGGGTACCAGTCTTGTCGGGGATTGGGAACCCTTCGCGAGAATGTCCAAAGTTTCAGCGGGATTTCCAAAATGTTGAGAGGAACTCGAATCATGTCAACCTTGGTTTTGAGAATCTCTCCCGGAGTTTGAGAGATTTGGACGTGAAAGGGTACCAGTCTTGTCGGGGATTGGGAACCCTTCACGAGAATGTGCAAAGTTTCAGCGGGATTTCCAAAATGTTGAGAGGAACTCGAAACATGTCAACCTTGGTTTTGAGAATCTCTCCCGGAGTTTGAGAGATTTGGACGTGAAAGGGTACCAGTCTTTTCGGGGATTGGGAACCCTTCGCCAGAATGTCCAAAGTTTCAGCGGGATTTCCAAAATGTTGAGAGGAACTCGAAACATGTCAACCTTGGTTTTGAGAATCTCTCCCGGAGTTTGAGAGATTTGGATGTGAAAGGGTACCAGTCTTGTCAGGGATTGGGAACCCATCGCGAGAATGTCCCAAGTTTCAGCGGGATTTCCAAAATGTTGAGAGGAACTCGAAACATGTCAACCTTGGTTTTGAGAATCTCTCCCGGAGTTTGAGAGATTTGGACGTGAAAGGGTACCAGTCTTGTCGGGGATTGGGAACCCTTCGCGGGAATGTCCAAAGTTTCAGCGGGATTTCCAAAATGTTGAGAGGAACTCGAAACATGTCAACCTTGGTTTTGAGAATCTCTCCCGGAGTTTGAGAGATTTGGACGTGAAAGGGTACCAGTCTTGTCGGGGATTGGGAACCCTTCGCGAGAATGTCCAAAGTTTCAGCGGGATTTCCAAAATGTTGAGAGGAACTCGAAACATGTCAACCTTGGTTTTGAGAATCTCTCCCGGAGTTTGAGAGATTTGGATGTGAAAGGGTACCAGTCTTGTCAGGGATTGGGAACCCATCGCGAGAATGTCCCAAGTTTCAGCGGGATTTCCAAAATGTTGAGAGGAACTCGAAACATGTCAACCTTGGTTTTGAGAATCTCTCCCGGAGTTTGAGAGATTTGGACGTGAAAGGGTACCAGTCTTGTCGGGGATTGGGAACCCTTCGCGGGAATGTCCAAAGTTTCAGCGGGATTTCCAAAATGTTGAGAGGAACTCGAAACATGTCAACCTTGGTTTTGAGAATCTCTCCCGGAGTTTGAGAGATTTGGACGTGAAAGGGTACCAGTCTTGTCGGGGATTGGGAACCCTTCGCGAGAATGTCCAAAGTTTCAGCGGGATTTCCAAAATGTTGAGAGGAACTCGAAACATGTCAACCTCGGTTTTGAGAATCTCTCCCGGAGTTTGAGAGATTTGGACGTGAAAGGATACCAGTCTTGTCGGGGATTGGGAACCCTTCGCCAGAATGTCCAAAGTTTCAGCGGGATTTCCAAAATGTTGAGAGGAACTCGAAACATGTCAACCTTGGTTTTAAGAATCTCTCCCGGAGTTTGAGAGATTTGAACGTGAAAGGGTACCAGTCTTGTCGGGGATTGGGAACCCTTCGCCAGAATGTGCAAAGCTTCAGCGGGTTTTCCAAAATGTTGAAAGGAACTCGAAACATGTCAACCTTGGTTTTGAGAATCTCTCCCAGAGTTTGAGAGATTTGGACGTGAAAGGGTACCAGTCTTGTCGGGGATTGGGAACCCTTCGCCAGAATGTCCAAAGTTTCACGGGATTTCCAAAATGTTGAGAGGAACTCGAAACATGTCAACCTTGGTTTTGAGAATCTCTCCCGGAGTTTGAGAGATTTGGACGTGAAAGGGTACCAGTCTTGTCGGGGATTGGGAACCCTTCGCGAGAATGTGCAAAGTTTCAGCGGGATTTCCAAAATGTTGAGAGGAACTCGAAACATGTCAACCTTGGTTTTGAGAATCTATCCCGGAGTTTGAGAGATTTGGACGTGAAAGGGTACCAGTCTTGTCGGGGATTGGGAACCCTTCGCGAGAATGTCCAAAGTTTCAGCGGGATTTCCAAAATGTTGAGAGGAACTCGAAACATGTCAACCTTGGTTTTGAGAATCTCTCCCGGAGTTTGAGAGATTTGGACGTGAAAGGGTACCAGTCTTGTCGGGGATTGGGAACCCTTCGCCAGAATGTCCAAAGTTTCAGCGGGATTTCCAAAATGTTGAGAGGAACTCGAAACATGTCAACCTCGGTTTTGAGAATCTCTCCCGGAGTTTGAGAGATTTGGACGTGAAAGGGTACCAGTCTTGTCGGGGATTGGGAACCCTTCGCGAGAATGTCCAAAGTTTCAGCGGGATTTCCAAAATGTTGAGAGGAACTCGAATCATGTCAACCTTGGTTTTGAGAATCTCTCCCGGAGTTTGAGAGATTTGGACGTGAAAGGGTACCAGTCTTGTCGGGGATTGGGAACCCTTCACGAGAATGTGCAAAGTTTCAGCGGGATTTCCAAAATGTTGAGAGGAACTCGAAACATGTCAACCTTGGTTTTGAGAATCTCTCCCGGAGTTTGAGAGATTTGGACGTGAAAGGGTACCAGTCTTGTCGGGGATTGGGAACCCTTCGCGAGAATGTCCAAAGTTTCAGCGGGATTTCCAAAATGTTGAGAGGAACTCGAAACATGTCAACCTTGGTTTTGAGAATCTCTCCCGGAGTTTGAGAGATTTGGACGTGAAAGTGTACCAGTCTTGTCAGGGATTGGGAACCCATCACGAGAATGTCCAAAGTTTCAGCGGGATTTCCAAAATGTTGAGAGGAACTCGAAACATGTCAACCTTGGTTTTGAGAATCTCTCCCGGAGTTTGAGAGATTTGGACGTGAAAGGGTACCAGTCTTGTCGGGGATTGGGAACCCTTCGCGGGAATGTCCAAAGTTTCAGCGGGATTTCCAAAATGTTGAGAGGAACTCGAAACATGTCAACCTCGGTTTTGAGAATCTCTCCCGGAGTCTGAGAGATTTGGACGTGAAAGGGTACCAGTCTTGTCGGGGATTGGGAACCCTTCGCGAGAATGTCCAAAGTTTCAGCGGGATTTCCAAAATGTTGAGAGGAACTCGAAACATGTCAACCTCGGTTTTGAGAATCTCTCCCGGAGTTTGAGAGATTTGGATGTGAAAGGGTACCAGTCTTGTCGGGGATTGGGAACCCTTCGCCAGAATGTCCAAAGTTTCAGCGGGATTTCCAAAATGTTGAGAGGAACTCGAAACATGTCAACCTTGGTTTTGAGAATCTCTCCCGGAGTTTGAGAGATTTGGACGTGAAAGGGTACCAGTCTTGTCAGGGATTGGGAACCCATCGCGAGAATGTCCAAAGTTTCAGCGGGATTTCCAAAATGTTGAGAGGAACTCGAAACATGTCAACCTTGGTTTTGAGAATCTCTCCCGGAGTTTGAGAGATTTGGACGTGAAAGGGTACCAGTCTTGTCGGGGATTGGGAACCCTTCGCGGGAATGTTCAAAGTTTCAGCGGGATTTCCAAAATGTTGAGAGGAACTCGAAACATGTCAACCTCGGTTTTGAGAATCTCTCCCGGAGTCTGAGAGATTTGGACGTGAAAGGGTACCAGTCTTGTCGGGGATTGGGAACCCTTCGCGAGAATGTCTAAAGTTTCAGCGGGATTTCCAAAATGTTGAGAGGAACTCGAAACATGTCAACCTCGGTTTTGAGAATCTCTCCCGGAGTTTGAGAGATTTGGATGTGAAAGGGTACCAGTCTTGTCGGGGATTGGGAACCCTTCACGAGAATGTGCAAAGTTTCAGCGGGATTTCCAAAATGTTGAAAGGAACTCGAAACATGTCAACCTTGGTTTTGAGAATCTCTCCCAGAGTTTGAGAGATTTGGACGTGAAAGGGTACCAGTCTTGTCGGGGATTGGGAACCCTTCGCGAGAATGTCCAAAGTTTCACGGGATTTCCAAAATGTTGAGAGGAACTCGAAACATGTCAACCTTGGTTTTGAGAATCTCTCCCGGAGTTTGAGAGATTTGGACGTGAAAGGGTACCAGTCTTGTCGGGGATTGGGAACCCTTCGCGAGAATGTGCAAAGTTTCAGCGGGATTTCCAAAATGTTGAGAGGAACTCGAAACATGTCAACCTTGGTTTTGAGAATCTATCCCGGAGTTTGAGAGATTTGGACGTGAAAGGGTACCAGTCTTGTCGGGGATTGGGAACCCTTCGCGAGAATGTGCAAAGTTTCAGCGGGATTTCCAAAATGTTGAGAGGAACTCGAAACATGTGAACCTTGGTTTTGAGAATCTCTCCCGGAGTTTGAGAGATTTGGACGTGAAAGGGTACCAGTCTTGTCGGGGATTGGGAACCCTTCGCCAGAATGTCCAAAGTTTCAGCGGGATTTCCAAAATGTTGAGAGGAACTCGAAACATGTCAACCTCGGTTTTGAGAATCTCTCCCGGAGTTTGAGAGATTTGGACGTGAAAGGGTACCAGTCTTGTCGGGGATTGGGAACCCTTCGCGAGAATGTCCAAAGTTTCAGCGGGATTTCCAAAATGTTGAGAGGAACTCGAATCATGTCAACCTTGGTTTTGAGAATCTCTCCCGGAGTTTGAGAGATTTGGACGTGAAAGGGTACCAGTCTTGTCGGGGATTGGGAACCCTTCACGAGAATGTGCAAAGTTTCAGCGGGATTTCCAAAATGTTGAGAGGAACTCGAAACATGTCAACCTTGGTTTTGAGAATCTCTCCCGGAGTTTGAGAGATTTGGACGTGAAAGGGTACCAGTCTTGTCGGGGATTGGGAACCCTTCGCGAGAATGTCCAAAGTTTCAGCGGGATTTCCAAAATGTTGAGAGGAACTCGAAACATGTCAACCTTGGTTTTGAGAATCTCTCCCGGAGTTTGAGAGATTTGGACGTGAAAGGGTACCAGTCTTGTCAGGGATTGGGAACCCATCGCGAGAATGTCCAAAGTTTCAGCGGGATTTCCAAAATGTTGAGAGGAACTCGAAACATGTCAACCTTGGTTTTGAGAATCTCTCCCGGAGTTTGAGAGATTTGGACGTGAAAGGGTACCAGTCTTGTCGGGGATTGGGAACCCTTCGCGGGAATGTCCAAAGTTTCAGCGGGATTTCCAAAATGTTGAGAGGAACTCGAAACATGTCAACCTCGGTTTTGAGAATCTCTCCCGGAGTCTGAGAGATTTGGACGTGAAAGGGTACCAGTCTTGTCGGGGATTGGGAACCCTTCGCGAGAATGTCCAAAGTTTCAGCGGGATTTCCAAAATGTTGAGAGGAACTCGAAACATGTCAACCTCGGTTTTGAGAATCTCTCCCGGAGTTTGAGAGATTTGGACGTGAAAGGGTACCAGTCTTGTCGGGGATTGGGAACCCTTCGCCAGAATGTGCAAAGTTTCAGCGGGATTTCCAAAATGTTGAGAGGAACTCGAAACATGTGAACCTTGGTTTTGAGAATCTCTCCCGGAGTTTGAGAGATTTGGACGTGAAAGGGTACCAGTCTTGTCGGGGATTGGGAACCCTTCGCGAGAATGTCCAAAGTTTCAGCGGGATTTCCAAAATGTTGAGAGGAACTCGAAACATGTCAACCTTGGTTTTGAGAATCTCTCCCGGAGTTTGAGAGATTTGGACGTGAAAGGGTACCAGTCTTGTCGGGGATTGGGAACCCTTCGCGGGAATGTCCAAAGTTTCAGCGGGATTTCCAAAATGTTGAGAGGAACTCGAAACATGTCAACCTCGGTTTTGAGAATCTCTCCCGGAGTCTGAGAGATTTGGACGTGAAAGGGTACCAGTCTTGTCGGGGATTGGGAACCCTTCGCGAGAATGTCCAAAGTTTCAGCGGGATTTCCAAAATGTTGAGAGGAACTCGAAACATGTCAACCTCGGTTTTGAGAATCTCTCCCGGAGTTTGAGAGATTTGGATGTGAAAGGGTACCAGTCTTGTCGGGGATTGGGAACCCTTCACGAGAATGTGCAAAGTTTCAGCGGGATTTCCAAAATGTTGAGAGGAACTCGAAACATGTCAACCTTGGTTTTGAGAATCTCTCCCGGAGTTTGAGAGATTTGGACGTGAAAGGGTACCAGTCTTGTCGGGGATTGGGAACCCTTCGCGAGAATGTCCAAAGTTTCAGCGGGATTTCCAAAATGTTGAGAGGAACTCGAAACATGTCAACCTTGGTTTTGAGAATCTCTCCCGGAGTTTGAGAGATTTGGACGTGAAAGGGTACCAGTCTTGTCAGGGATTGGGAACCCATCGCGAGAATGTCCAAAGTTTCAGCGGGATTTCCAAAATGTTGAGAGGAACTCGAAACATGTCAACCTTGGTTTTGAGAATCTCTCCCGGAGTTTGAGAGATTTGGACGTGAAAGGGTACCAGTCTTGTCGGGGATTGGGAACCCTTCGCGGGAATGTCCAAAGTTTCAGCGGGATTTCCAAAATGTTGAGAGGAACTCGAAACATGTCAACCTCGGTTTTGAGAATCTCTCCCGGAGTCTGAGAGATTTGGACGTGAAAGGGTACCAGTCTTGTCGGGGATTGGGAACCCTTCGCGAGAATGTCCAAAGTTTCAGCGGGATTTCCAAAATGTTGAGAGGAACTCGAAACATGTCAACCTCGGTTTTGAGAATCTCTCCCGGAGTTTGAGAGATTTGGATGTGAAAGGGTACCAGTCTTGTCGGGGATTGGGAACCCTTTGCCAGAATGTCCAAAGTTTCAGCGGGATTTCCAAAATGTTGAGAGGAACTCGAAACATGTGAACCTTGGTTTTGAGAATCTCTCCCGGAGTTTGAGAGATTTGGACGTGAAAGGGTACCAGTCTTGTCGGGGATTGGGAACCCTTCGCGAGAATGTCCAAAGTTTCAGCGGGATTTCCAAAATGTTGAGAGGAACTCGAAACATGTCAACCTTGGTTTTGAGAATCTCTCCCGGAGTTTGAGAGATTTGGACGTGAAAGGGTACCAGTCTTGTCGGGGATTGGGAACCCTTCGCGAGAATGTCCAAAGTTTCAGCGGGATTTCCAAAATGTTGAGAGGAACTCGAAACATGTCAACCTTGGTTTTGAGAATCTCTCCCGGAGTTTGAGAGATTTGGACGTGAAAGGGTACCAGTCTTGTCGGGGATTGGGAACCCTTCGCCAGAATGTCCAAAGTTTCAGCGGGATTTCCAAAATGTTGAGAGGAACTCGAAACATGTCAACCTCGGTTTTGAGAATCTCTCCCGGAGTTTGAGAGATTTGGACGTGAAAGGGTACCAGTCTTGTCGGGGATTGGGAACCCTTCGCGAGAATGTCCAAAGTTTCAGCGGGATTTCCAAAATGTTGAGAGGAACTCGAAACATGTCAACCTTGGTTTTGAGAATCTCTCCCGGAGTTTGAGAGATTTGGACGTGAAAGGGTACCAGTCTTGTCGGGGATTGGGAACCCTTCGCCAGAATGTCCAAAGTTTCAGCGGGATTTCCAAAATGTTGAGAGGAACTCGAAACATGTCAACCTCGGTTTTGAGAATCTCTCCCGGAGTTTGAGAGATTTGGACGTGAAAGGATACCAGTCTTGTCGGGGATTGGGAACCCTTCGCCAGAATGTCCAAAGTTTCAGCGGGATTTCCAAAATGTTGAGAGGAACTCGAAACATGTCAACCTTGGTTTTAAGAATCTCTCCCGGAGTTTGAGAGATTTGGACGTGAAAGGGTACCAGTCTTGTCGGGGATTGGGAACCCTTCGCCAGAATGTGCAAAGCTTCAGCGGGTTTTCCAAAATGTTGAAAGGAACTCGAAACATGTCAACCTTGGTTTTGAGAATCTCTCCCGGAGTTTGAGAGATTTGGACGTGAAAGGGTACCAGTCTTGTCGGGGATTGGGAACCCTTCGCCAGAATGTCCAAAGTTTCACGGGATTTCCAAAATGTTGAGAGGAACTCGAAACATGTCAACCTCAGTTTTGAGAATCTCTCCCGGAGTTTGAGAGATTTGGACATGAAAGGGTACCAGTCTTGTCGGGGATTGGGAACCCTTCGACAGAATGTCCAAAGTTTCAGCGGGATTTCCAAAATGTTGAGAGGAACTCGAAACATGTCAACCTTGGTTTTGAGAATCTCTCCCGGATTTTGAGAGATTTGGACGTGAAAGGGTACCAGTCTTGTCGGGGATTGGGAACCCTTCGCGAGAATGTCCAAAGTTTCAGCGGGATTTCCAAAATGTTGAGAGGAACTCGAAACATGTCAACCTTGGTTTTGAGAATCTCTCCCGGAGTTTGAGAGATTTGGACGTGAAAGGGTACCAGTCTTGTCTGGGATTGGGAACCCTTCGCCAGAATGTCCAAAGTTTCAGCGGGATTTCCAAAATGTTGAGAGGAACTCGAAACATGTCAACCTTGGTTTTGAGAATCTATCCCGGAGTTTGAGAGATTTGGACGTGAAAGGGTACCAGTCTTGTCGGGGATTGGGAACCCTTTGAGAGAATGTCCAAAGTTTCAGCGGGATTTCCAAAATGTTGAGAGGAACTCGAAACATGTCAACCTCAGTTTTGAGAATCTCTCCCGGAGTTTGAGAGATTTGGACATGAAAGGGTACCAGTCTTGTCGGGGATTGGGAACCCTTCGCGAGAATGTCCAAAGTTTCAGCGGGATTTCCAAAATGTTGAGAGGAACTCGAAACAGGTCAACCTTGGTTTTGAGAATCTCTCCCGGAGTTTGAGAGATTTGGACGTGAAAGGGTACCAGTCTTGTCTGGGATTGGGAACCCTTCGCCAGAATGTCCAAAGTTTCAGCGGGATTTCCAAAATGTTGAGAGGAACTCGAAACATGTCAACCTTGGTTTTGAGAATCTCTCCCGGAGTTTGAGAGATTTGGACGTGAAAGGGTACCAGTCTTGTCGGGGATTGGGAACCCTTCGCCAGAATGACCAAAGTTTCAGCGGGATTTCCAAAATGTTGAGAGGAAATCGAAACATGTCAACCTCGGTTTTGAGAATCTCTCCCGGAGTTTGAGAGATTTGGACGTGAAAGGGTACCAGTCTTGTCGGGGATTGGGAACCCTTCGCGAGAATGTCCAAAGTTTCAGCGGGATTTCCAAAATGTTGAGAGGAACTCGAAACATGTCAACCTCGGTTTTGAGAATCTCTCCCGGAGTTTGAGAGATTTGGACGTGAAAGGGTACCAGTCTTGTCGGGGATTGGGAACCCTTCGCGAGAATGTCCAAAGTTTCAGCGGGATTTCCAAAATGTTGAGAGGAACTCGAAACATGTCAACCTCGGTTTTGAGAATCTCTCCCGGAGTTGGAGAGATTTGGACGTGAAAGGGTACCAGTCTTGTCGGGGATTGGGAACCCTTCGCGAGAATGTCCAAAGTTTCAGCGGGATTTCCAAAATGTTGAGAGGAACTCGAAACATGTCAACCTCGGTTTTGAGAATCACTCCCGGAGTTTGAGAGATTTGGACGTGAAAGGGTACCAGTCTTGTCGGGGATTGGGAACCCTTCGCCAGAATGTCCAAAGTTTCAGTGGGATTTCCAAAATGTTGAGAGGAACTTGAAACATGTCAACCTAGGTTTTGAGAATCTCTCCCGGAGTTTGAGAGATTTGGACGTGAAAGGGTACCAGTCTTGTCGGGGATTGGGAACCCTTCGCGAGAATGTCCAAAGTTTCAGCGGGATTTCCAAAATGTTGAGAGGAACTCGAAACATGTCAACCTTGGTTTTGAGAATCCCTCCTGGAGTTTGAGAGATTTGGACGTGAAAGGGTACCAGTCTTGTCGGGGATTGGGAACCCTTCGCCAGAATGTCCAAAGTTTCAGCGGGATTTCCAAAATGTTGAGAGGAGCTCGAAACATGTCAACCTCGGTTTTGAGAATCTCTCCCGGAGTTTGAGAGATTTGGACGTGAAAGGGTACCAGTCTTGTCGGGGATTGGGAACCCTTCGCGAGAATGTGCAAAGTTTCAGCGGGATTTCCAAAATGTTGAGTGGAACTCGAAACATGTCAACCTTGGTTTTGAGAATCTCTCCCGGAGTTTGAGAGATTTGGACGTGAAAGGGTACCAGTCTTGTCGGGGATTGGGAACCCTTCGCCAGAATGTCCAAAGTTTCAGCGGGATTTTCAAAATGTTGAGAGGAACTCGAAACATGTCAACCTTGGTTTTGAGAATCTCTCCCGGAGTTTGAGAGATTTGGACGTGAAAGGGTACCAGTTTTGTCGGGGATTGGGAACCCTTCGCGAGAATGTCCAAAGTTTCAGCGGGATTTCCAAAATGTTGAGAGGAACTCGAAACATGTGAACCTTGGTTTTGAGAATCTCTCCCGGAGTTTGAGAGATTTGGACGTGAAAGGGTACCAGTCTTGTCGGGGATTGGGAACCCTTCGCGAGAATGTCCAAAGTTTCAGCGGGATTTCCAAAATGTTGAGTGGAACTCGAAACATGTCAACCTTGGTTTTGAGAATCTCTCCCGGAGTTTGAGAGATTTGGACGTGAAAGGGTACCAGTCTTGTCGGGGATTGGGAACCCTTCGCCAGAATGTGCAAAGTTTCAGCGGGATTTCCAAAATGTTGAGAGGAACTCGAAACATGTCAACCTTGGTTTTGAGAATCTCTCCCGGAGTTTGAGAGATTTGGACGTGAAAGGGTACCAGTCTTGTCGGGGATTGGGAACCCTTCGCCAGAATGTCCAAAGTTTCAGCGGGATTTCCAAAATGTTGAGAGGAACTCGAAACATGTCAACCTCGGTTTTGAGAATCTCTCCCGGAGTTTGAGAGATTTGGACGTGAAAGGGTACCAGTCTTGTCGGGGATTGGGAACCCTTCGCGAGAATGTCCAAAGTTTCAGCGGGATTTCCAAAATGTTGAGAGGAACTCGAAACATGTCAACCTCGGTTTTGAGAATCTCTCCCGGAGTTTGAGAGATTTGGACGTGAAAGGGTACCAATCTTGTCGGGGATTGGGAACCCTTCGCGAGAATGTGCAAAGTTTCAGCGGGATTTCCAAAATGTTGAGAGGAACTCGAAACATGTCAACCTTGGTTTTGAGAATCTCTCCCGGAGTTTGAGAGATTTGGACGTGAAAGGGTACCAGTCTTGTCGGGGATTGGGAACCCTTCGCCAGAATGTCCAAAGTTTCAGCGGGATTTCCAAAATGTTGAGAGGAACTCGAAACATGTCAACCTCGGTTTTGAGAATCTCTCCCGGAGTTTGAGAGATTTGGACGTGAAAGGGTACCAGTCTTGTCGGGGATTGGGAACCCTTCGCGAGAATGTCCAAAGTTTCAGCGGGATTTCCAAAATGTTGAGAGGAACTCGAAACATGTCAACCTTGGTTTTGAGAATCACTCCCGGAGTTTGAGAGATTTGGACGTGAAAGGGTACCAGTCTTGTCGGGGATTGGGAACCCTTCGCGAGAATGTCCAAAGTTTCAGCGGGATTTCCAAAATGTTGAGAGGAACTTGAAACATGTCAACCTAGGTTTTGAGAATCTCTCCCGGAGTTTGAGAGATTTGGACGTGAAAGGGTACCAGTCTTGTCGGGGATTGGGAACCCTTCGCGAGAATGTCCAAAGTTTCAGCGGGATTTCCAAAATGTTGAGAGGAACTCGAAACATGTCAACCTTGGTTTTGAGAATCCCTCCTGGAGTTTGAGAGATTTGGACGTGAAAGGGTACCAGTCTTGTCGGGGATTGGGAACCCTTTGCGAGAATGTCCAAAGTTTCAGCGGGATTTCCAAAATGTTGAGAGGAGCTCGAAACATGTCAACCTCGGTTTTGAGAATCTCTCCCGGAGTTTGAGAGATTTGGACGTGAAAGGGTACCAGTCTTGTCGGGGATTGGGAACCCTTCGCGAGAATGTCCAAAGTTTCAGCGGGATTTCCAAAATGTTGAGAGGAACTCGAAACATGTCAACCTTGGTTTTGAGAATCTCTCCCGGAGTTTGAGAGATTTGGACGTGAAAGGGTACCAGTCTTGTCGGGGATTGGGAACCCTTCGCCAGAATGTCCAAAGTTTCAGCGGGATTTCCAAAATGTTGAGAGGAACTCGAACTATGTCAACCTTGGTTTTGAGAATCTCTCCCGGAGTTTGAGAGATTTGGACGTGAAAGGGTACCAGTTTTGTCGGGGATTGGGAACCCTTCGCGAGAATGTGCAAAGTTTCAGCGGGATTTCCAAAATGTTGAGAGGAACTCGAAACATGTCAACCTTGGTTTTGAGAATCTCTCCCGGAGTTTGAGAGATTTGGACGTGAAAGGGTACCAGTCTTGTCGGGGATTGGGAACCCTTCGCGAGAATGTCCGAAGTTTCAGCGGGTTTTCCAAAATGTTGAGTGGAACTCGAAACATGTCAACCTTGGTTTTGAGAATCTCTCCCGGAGTTTGAGAGATTTGGACGTGAAAGGGTACCAGTCTTGTCGGGGATTGGGAACCCTTCGCGAGAATGTCCAAAGTTTCAGCGGGATTTCCAAAATGTTGAGAGGAACTCGAAACATGTCAACCTCGGTTTTGAGAATCTCTCCCGGAGTTTGAGAGATTTGGACGTGAAAGGGTACCAGTCTTGTCGGGGATTGGGAACTCTTCGCGAGAATGTCCAAAGTTTCAGCGGGATTTCCAAAATGTTGAGAGGAACTCGAAACATGTCAACCTCGGTTTTGAGAATCCCTCCTGGAGTTTGAGAGATTTGGACGTGAAAGGGTACCAGTCTTGTCGGGGATTGGGAACCCTTCGCCAGAATGTCCAAACTTTCAGCGGGATTTCCAAAATGTTGAGAGGAACTCGAAACATGTCAACCTTGGTTTTGAGAATCTCTCCCGGAGTTTGAGAGATTTGGACGTGAAAGGGTACCAGTCTTGTCGGGGATTGGGAACCCTTCACCAGAATGTCCAAAGTTTCAGCGGGATTTCCAAAATGTTGAGAGGAACTCGAAACATGTCAACCTCAGGTTTGAGAATCTCTCCCGGAGTTTGAGAGATTTGGACGTGAAAGGGTACCAGTCTTGTCGGGGATTGGGAACCCTTCGCCAGAATGTCCAAAGTTTCAGCGGGATTTCCAAAATGTTGAGAGGAACTCGAAACATGTCAACCTTGGTTTTGAGAATCTCTCCCGGAGTTTGAGAGATTTGGACATGAAAGGGTACCAGTCTTGTCGGGGATTGGGAACCCTTCGCCAGAATGTCCAAAGTTTCAGCGGGATTTCCAAAATGTTGAGAGGAACTCGAAACATGTCAACCTTGGTTTTGAGAATCTCTCCCGGAGTTTGAGAGATTTGGACGTGAAAGGGTACCAGTCTTGTCGGGGATTGGGAACCCTTCGCCAGAATGTCCAAAGTTTCAGCGGGATTTCCAAAATGTTGAGAGGAACTCGAAACATGTCAACCTTGGTTTTGAGAATCTCTCCCGGAGTTTGAGAGATTTGGACGTGAAAGGGTACCAGTTTTGTCGGGGATTGGGAACCCTTCGCCAGAATGTCCAAAGTTTCAGCGGGATTTCCAAAATGTTGAGAGGAACTCGAAACATGTCAACCTTGGTTTTGAGAATCTCTCCCGGAGTTTGAGAGATTTGGACGTGAAAGGGTACCAGTCTTGTCGGGGATTGGGAACCCTTCGCCAGAATGACCAAAGTTTCAGCGGGATTTCCAAAATGTTGAGAGGAACTCGAAACATGTCAACCTCGGTTTTGAGAATCTCTCCCGGAGTTTGAGAGATTTGGACGTGAAAGGGTACCAGTCTTGTCGGGGATTGGGAACCCTTCGCGAGAATGTCCAAAGTTTCAGCGGGATTTCCAAAATGTTGAGAGGAACTCGAAACATGTCAACCTTGGTTTTGAGAATCCCTCCTGGAGTTTGAGAGATTTGGACGTGAAAGGGTACCAGTCTTGTCGGGGATTGGGAACCCTTCGCCAGAATGTCCAAAGTTTCAGCGGGATTTCCAAAATGTTGAGAGGAACTCGAAACATGTCAACCTTGGTTTTGAGAATCTCTCCCGGAGTTTGAGAGATTTGGACGTGAAAGGGTACCAGTCTTGTCGGGGATTGGGAACCCTTCGCCAGAATGTCCAAAGTTTCAGCGGGATTTCCAAAATGTTGAGAGGAACTCGAAACATGTCAACCTCGGTTTTGAGAATCTCTCCCGGAGTTTGAGAGATTTGGACGTGAAAGGGTACCAGTCTTGTCGGGGATTGGGAACCCTTCGCGAGAATGTCCGAAGTTTCAGCGGGATTTCCAAAATGTTGAGAGGAACTCGAAACATGTCAACCTTGGTTTTGAGAATCTCTCCCGGAGTTTGAGAGATTTGGACGTGAAAGGGTACCAGTCTTGTCGGGGATTGGGAACCCTTCGCGAGAATGTCCAAGGTTTCAGCGGGCATTTTAAAATATTGAGAGGAACTCAAAACATGTCAACCTCGGTTTGGAGAATCTCTCCCGGAGTTTGAGAGATTTGGACGTGAAAGGGTACCAGTCTTGTCGGGGATTGGGAACCCTTCGCCAGAATGTCCAAAGTTTCAGCGGGATTTCCAAAATGTTGAGAGGAACTCGAAACATGTCAACCTTGGTTTTGAGAATCTCTCCCGGAGTTTGAGAGATTTGGACGTGAAAGGGTACCAGTCTTGTCGGGGATTGGGAACCCTTCGCGAGAATGTCCAAAGTTTCAGCGGGATTTCCAAAATGTTGAGAGGAACTCGAAACATGTCAACCTTGGTTTTGAGAATCTCTCCCGGAGTCTGAGAGATTTGGACGTGAAAGGGTACCAGTCTTGTCGGGGATTGGGAACCCTTCGCCAGAATGTCCAAAGTTTCAGCGGGCTTTTTAAAATATTGAGAGGAACTCAAAACATGTCAACCTCGGTTTTGAGAATCTCTCCCGGAGTTTGAGAGATTTGGACGTGAAAGGGTACCAGTCTTGTCGGGGATTGGGAACCCTTCGCGAGAATGTCCAAAGTTTCAGCGGGATTTCCAAAATGTTGAGAGGAACTCGAAACATGTCAACCTCGGTTTTGAGAATCTCTCCCGGAGTTTGAGAGATTTGGACGTGAAAGGGTACCAGTCTTGTCGGGGATTGGGAACCCTTCACGAGAATGTCCAAAGTTTCAGCGGGATTTCCAAAATGTTGAGAGGAACTCGAAACATGTCAGCCTTGGTTTTGAGAATCTCTCCCGGAGTTTGAGAGATTTGGACGTGAAAGGGTACCAGTCTTGTCAGGGACTGGGAACCCTTCGCGAGAATGTCCAAAGTTTCAGCGGGATTTCCAAAATGTTGAGAGGAACTCGAAACATGTCAACCTTGGTTTTGAGAATCTCTCCCGGAGTTTGAGAGATTTGGACGTGAAAGGGTACCAGTCTTGTCGGGGATTGGGAACCCTTCGCGAGAATGTCCAAAGTTTCAGCGGGATTTCCAAAATGTTGAGAGGAACTCGAATCATGTCAACCTTGGTTTTGAGAATCTCTCCCGGAGTTTGAGAGATTTGGACGTGAAAGGGTACCAGTCTTGTCGGGGATTGGGAACCCTTCGCCAGAATGTCCAAAGTTTCAGCGGGATTTCCAAAATGTTGAGAGGAACTCGAAACATGTCAACCTGGTTTTGAGAATCTCTCCCGGAGTTTGAGAGATTTGGACGTGAAAGGGTACCAGTCTTGTCGGGGATTGGGAACCCTTCGCCAGAATGTCCAAAGTTTCAGCGGGATTTCCAAAATGTTGAGAGGAACTCGAAACATGTCAACCTCGGTTTTAAGAATCTCTCCCGGAGTTTGAGAGATTTGGACGTGAAAGGGTACCAGTCTTGTCGGGGATTGGGAACCCTTCGCCAGAATGTCCAAAGTTTCAGCGGGATTTCCAAAATGTTGAGAGGAACTCGAAACATGTCAACCTCGGTTTTGAGAATCTCTCCCGGAGTTTGAGAGATTTGGACGTGAAAGGGTACCAGTCTTGTCGGGGATTGGGAACCCTTCGCCAGAATGTCCAAAGTTTCAGCGGGATTTCCAAAATGTTGAGAGGAACTCGAAACATGTCAACCTTGGTTTTGAGAATCTCTCCCGGAGTTTGAGAGATTTGGACGTGAAAGGGTACCAGTCTTGTCGGGGATTGGGAACCCTTCGCGAGAATGTGCAAAGTTTCAGCGGGATTTCCAAAATGTTGAGAGGAACTCGAAACATGTGAACCTTGGTTTTGAGAATCTCTCCCGGAGTTTGAGAGATTTGGACGTGAAAGGGTACCAGTCTTGTCGGGGATTGGGAACCCTTCGCGAGAATGTCCAAAGTTTCAGCGGGATTTCCAAAATGTTGAGAGGAACACGAAACATGTCAACCTTGGTTTTGAGAATCTCTCCCGGAGTTTGAGAGATTTGGACGTGAAAGGGTACCAGTCTTGTCGGGGATTGGGAACCCTTCGCGAGAATGTCCAAAGTTTCAGCGGGATTTCCAAAATGTTGAGAGGAACTCGAAACATGTCAACCTCGGTTTTGAGAATCTCTCCGGAGTTTGAGAGATTTGGACGTGAAAGGGTACCAGTCTTGTCGGGGATTGGGAACCCTTCGCGAGAATGTCCAAAGTTTCAGCGGGATTTCCAAAATGTTGAGAGGAACTCGAAACATGTCAACCTTGGTTTTGAGAATCTCTCCCGGAGTTTGAGAGATTTGGACGTGAAAGGGTACCAGTCTTGTCGGGGATTGGGAACCCTTCGCCAGAATGTCCAAAGTTTCAGCGGGATTTCCAAAATGTTGAGAGGAACTCGAAACATGTCAACCTTGGTTTGGAGAATCTCTCCCGGAGTTTGAGAGATTTGGACGTGAAAGGGTACCAGTCTTGTCGGGGATTGGGAACCCTTCGCGAGAATGTCCAAAGTTTCAGCGGGATTTCCAAAATGTTGAGAGGAACTCGAAACATGTCAACCTTGGTTTTGAGAATCTCTCCCGGAGTTTGAGAGATTTGGACGTGAAAGGGTACCAGTCTTGTCGGGGATTGGGAACCCTTCGCCAGAATGTCCAAAGTTTCAGCGGGATTTCAAAATGTTGAGAGGAACTCGAATCATGTCAACATTGGTTTTGAGAATCTCTCCCGGCGTTTGAGAGATTTGGACGTGAAAGGGTACCAGTCTTGTCGGGGATTGGGAACCCTTCGCGAGAATGTCCAAAGTTTCAGCGGGATTTCCAAAATGTTGAGAGGAACTCGAAACATGTCAACCTCGGTTTTGAGAATCTCTCCCGGAGTTTGAGAGATTTGGACGTGAAAGGGTACCAGTCTTGTCGGGGATTGGGAACCCTTCGCGAGAATGTCCAAAGTTTCAGCGGGATTTCCAAAATGTTGAGAGGAACTCGAAACATGTCAACCTCGGTTTTGAGAATCTCTCCCGGAGTTTGAGAGATTTGGACGTGAAAGGGTACCAGTCTTGTCGGGGATTGGGAACCCTTCGCCAGAATGTGCAAAGTTTCAGCGGGATTTCCAAAATGTTGAGAGGAACTCGAATCATGTCAACCTTGGTTTTGAGAATCTCTCCCGGAGTTTGAGAGATTTGGACGTGAAAGGGTACCAGTCTTGTCGGGGATTGGGAACCCTTTGCGAGAATGTCCAAAGTTTCAGCGGGATTTCCAAAATGTTGAGAGGAACTCGAAACATGTCAACCTGGTTTTGAGAATCTCTCCCGGAGTTTGAGAGATTTGGACGTGAAAGGGTACCAGTCTTGTCGGGGATTGGGAACCCTTCGCCAGAATGTCCAAAGTTTCAGCGGGATTTCCAAAATGTTGAGAGGAACTCGAAACATGTCAACCTTGGTTTGGAGAATCTCTCCCGGAGTTTGAGAGATTTGGACGTGAAAGGGTACCAGTCTTGTCGGGGATTGGGAACCCTTCGCGAGAATGTCCAAAGTTTCAGCGGGATTTCCAAAATGTTGAGAGGAACTCGAAACATGTCAACCTTGGTTTTGAGAATCTCTCCCGGAGTTTGAGAGATTTGGACGTGAAAGGGTACCAGTCTTGTCGGGGATTGGGAACCCTTCGCCAGAATGTCCAAAGTTTCAGCGGGATTTCAAAATGTTGAGAGGAACTCGAATCATGTCAACATTGGTTTTGAGAATCTCTCCCGGCGTTTGAGAGATTTGGACGTGAAAGGGTACCAGTCTTGTCGGGGATTGGGAACCCTTCGCGAGAATGTCCAAAGTTTCAGCGGGATTTCCAAAATGTTGAGAGGAACTCGAAACATGTCAACCTCGGTTTTGAGAATCTCTCCCGGAGTTTGAGAGATTTGGACGTGAAAGGGTACCAGTCTTGTCGGGGATTGGGAACCCTTCGCGAGAATGTCCAAAGTTTCAGCGGGATTTCCAAAATGTTGAGAGGAACTCGAAACATGTCAACCTGGTTTTGAGAATCTCTCCCGGAGTTTGAGAGATTTGGACGTGAAAGGGTACCAGTCTTGTCGGGGATTGGGAACCCTTCGCCAGAATGTCCAAAGTTTCAGCGGGATTTCCAAAATGTTGAGAGGAACTCGAAACATGTCAACCTTGGTTTGGAGAATCTCTCCCGGAGTTTGAGAGATTTGGACGTGAAAGGGTACCAGTCTTGTCGGGGATTGGGAACCCTTCGCGAGAATGTCCAAAGTTTCAGCGGGATTTCCAAAATGTTGAGAGGAACTCGAAACATGTCAACCTTGGTTTTGAGAATCTCTCCCGGAGTTTGAGAGATTTGGACGTGAAAGGGTACCAGTCTTGTCGGGGATTGGGAACCCTTCGCCAGAATGTCCAAAGTTTCAGCGGGATTTCAAAATGTTGAGAGGAACTCGAATCATGTCAACATTGGTTTTGAGAATCTCTCCCGGCGTTTGAGAGATTTGGACGTGAAAGGGTACCAGTCTTGTCGGGGATTGGGAACCCTTCGCGAGAATGTCCAAAGTTTCAGCGGGATTTCCAAAATGTTGAGAGGAACTCGAAACATGTCAACCTCGGTTTTGAGAATCTCTCCCGGAGTTTGAGAGATTTGGACGTGAAAGGGTACCAGTCTTGTCGGGGATTGGGAACCCTTCGCGAGAATGTCCAAAGTTTCAGCGGGATTTCCAAAATGTTGAGAGGAACTCGAAACATGTCAACCTCGGTTTTGAGAATCTCTCCCGGAGTTTGAGAGATTTGGACGTGAAAGGGTACCAGTCTTGTCGGGGATTGGGAACCCTTCGCCAGAATGTGCAAAGTTTCAGCGGGATTTCCAAAATGTTGAGAGGAACTCGAATCATGTCAACCTTGGTTTTGAGAATCTCTCCCGGAGTTTGAGAGATTTGGACGTGAAAGGGTACCAGTCTTGTCGGGGATTGGGAACCCTTTGCGAGAATGTCCAAAGTTTCAGCGGGATTTCCAAAATGTTGAGAGGAACTCGAAACATGTCAACCTGGTTTTGAGAATCTCTCCCGGAGTTTGAGAGATTTGGACGTGAAAGGGTACCAGTCTTGTCGGGGATTGGGAACCCTTCGCCAGAATGTCCAAAGTTTCAGCGGGATTTCCAAAATGTTGAGAGGAACTCGAATCATGTCAACCTTGGTTTTGAGAATCTCTCCCGAAGTTTGAGAGATTTGGACGTGAAAGGGTACCAGTCTTGTCGGGGATTGGGAACCCTTCGCGAGAATGTCCAAAGTTTCAGCGGGATTTCCAAAATGTTGAGAGGAACTCGAAACATGTCAACCTGGTTTTGAGAATCTCTCCCGGAGTTTGAGAGATTTGGACGTGAAAGGGTACCAGTCTTGTCGGGGATTGGGAACCCTTCGCCAGAATGTCCAAAGTTTCAGCGGGATTTCCAAAATGTTGAGAGGAACTCGAAACATGTCAACCTTGGTTTTGAGAATCTCTCCCGGAGTTTGAGAGATTTGGACGTGAAAGGGTACCAGTCTTGTCGGGGATTGGGAACCCTTCACGAGAATGTCCAAAGTTTCAGCGGGATTTCCAAAATGTTGAGAGGAACTCGAAACATGTCAACCTTGGTTTTGAGAATCTCTCCCGGAGTTTGAGAGATTTGGACGTGAAAGGGTACCAGTCTTGTCGGGGATTGGGAACCCTTCGCGAGAATGTCCAAAGTTTCAGCGGGATTTCCAAAATGTTGAGAGGAACTCGAAACATGTCAACCTTGGTTTTGAGAATCTCTCCCGGAGTTTGAGAGATTTGGACGCGAAAGGGTACCAGTCTTGTCGGGGATTGGGAACCCTTCGTGAGAATGTGCAAAGTTTCAGCGGGATTTCCAAAATGTTGAGAGGAACTCGAATCATGTCAACCTTGGTTTTGAGAATCTCTCCGGAGTTTGAGAGATTTGGACGTGAAAGGGTACCAGTCTTGTCGGGGATTGGGAACCCTTCGCGAGAATGTCCAAAGTTTCAGCGGGATTTCCAAAATGTTGAGAGGAACTCGAAACATGTCAACCTTGGTTTTGAGAATCTCTCCCGGAGTTTGAGAGATTTGGACGTGAAAGGGTACCAGTCTTGTCGGGGATTGGGAACCCTTCGCGAGAATGTCCAAAGTTTCAGCGGGATTTCCAAAATGTTGAGAGGAACTCGAAACATGTCAACCTCGGTTTTGAGAATCTCTCCGGAGTTTGAGAGATTTGGACGTGAAAGGGTACCAGTCTTGTCGGGGATTGGGAACCCTTCGCGAGAATGTGCAAAGTTTCAGCGGGATTTCCAAAATGTTGAGAGGAACTCGAAACATGTCAACCTTGGTTTTGAGAATCTCTCCCGGAGTTTGAGAGATTTGGACGTGAAAGGGTACCAGTCTTGTCGGGGATTGGGAACCCTTCGCGAGAATGTCCAAAGTTTCAGCGGGATTTCCAAAATGTTGAGAGGAACTCGAAACATGTCAACCTTGGTTTGGAGAATCTCTCCCGGAGTTTGAGAGATTTGGACGTGAAAGGGTACCAGTCTTGTCGGGGATTGGGAACCCTTCGCGAGAATGTCCAAAGTTTCAGCGGGATTTCCAAAATGTTGAGAGGAACTCGAAACATGTCAACCTTGGTTTTGAGAATCTCTCCCGGAGTTTGAGAGATTTGGACGTGAAAGGGTACCAGTCTTGTCGGGGATTGGGAACCCTTCGCCAGAATGTCCAAAGTTTCAGCGGGATTTCAAAATGTTGAGAGGAACTCGAATCATGTCAACATTGGTTTTGAGAATCTCTCCCGGCGTTTGAGAGATTTGGACGTGAAAGGGTACCAGTCTTGTCGGGGATTGGGAACCCTTCGCGAGAATGTGCAAAGTTTCAGCGGGATTTCCAAAATGTTGAGAGGAACTCGAAACATGTCAACCTCGGTTTTGAGAATCTCTCCCGGAGTTTGAGAGATTTGCACGTGAAAGGGTACCAGTCTTGTCGGGGATTGGGAACCCTTCGCGAGAATGTCCAAAGTTTCAGCGGGATTTCCAAAATGTTGAGAGGAACTCGAATCATGTCAACCTTGGTTTTGAGAATCTCTCCCGGAGTTTGAGAGATTTGGACGTGAAAGGGTACCAGTCTTGTCGGGGATTGGGAACCCTTCGCGAGAATGTCCGAAGTTTCAGCGGGTTTTCCAAAATGTTGAGTGGAACTCGAAACATGTCAACCTTGGTTTTGAGAATCTCTCCCGGAGTTTGAGAGATTTGGACGTGAAAGGGTACCAGTCTTGTCGGGGATTGGGAACCCTTCGCGAGAATGTCCAAAGTTTCAGCGGGATTTCCAAAATGTTGAGAGGAACTCGAAACATGTCAACCTCGGTTTTGAGAATCTCTCCCGGAGTTTGAGAGATTTGGACGTGAAAGGGTACCAGTCTTGTCGGGGATTGGGAACTCTTCGCGAGAATGTCCAAAGTTTCAGCGGGATTTCCAAAATGTTGAGAGGAACTCGAAACATGTCAACCTCGGTTTTGAGAATCCCTCCTGGAGTTTGAGAGATTTGGACGTGAAAGGGTACCAGTCTTGTCGGGGATTGGGAACCCTTCGCCAGAATGTCCAAACTTTCAGCGGGATTTCCAAAATGTTGAGAGGAACTCGAAACATGTCAACCTTGGTTTTGAGAATCTCTCCCGGAGTTTGAGAGATTTGGACGTGAAAGGGTACCAGTCTTGTCGGGGATTGGGAACCCTTCACCAGAATGTCCAAAGTTTCAGCGGGATTTCCAAAATGTTGAGAGGAACTCGAAACATGTCAACCTCAGGTTTGAGAATCTCTCCCGGAGTTTGAGAGATTTGGACGTGAAAGGGTACCAGTCTTGTCGGGGATTGGGAACCCTTCGCCAGAATGTCCAAAGTTTCAGCGGGATTTCCAAAATGTTGAGAGGAACTCGAAACATGTCAACCTTGGTTTTGAGAATCTCTCCCGGAGTTTGAGAGATTTGGACGTGAAAGGGTACCAGTCTTGTCGGGGATTGGGAACCCTTCGCCAGAATGTCCAAAGTTTCAGCGGGATTTCCAAAATGTTGAGAGGAACTCGAAACATGTCAACCTTGGTTTTGAGAATCTCTCCCGGAGTTTGAGAGATTTGGACGTGAAAGGGTACCAGTCTTGTCGGGGATTGGGAACCCTTCGCCAGAATGTCCAAAGTTTCAGCGGGATTTCCAAAATGTTGAGAGGAACTCGAAACATGTCAACCTTGGTTTTGAGAATCTCTCCCGGAGTTTGAGAGATTTGGACGTGAAAGGGTACCAGTTTTGTCGGGGATTGGGAACCCTTCGCCAGAATGTCCAAAGTTTCAGCGGGATTTCCAAAATGTTGAGAGGAACTCGAAACATGTCAACCTTGGTTTTGAGAATCTCTCCCGGAGTTTGAGAGATTTGGACGTGAAAGGGTACCAGTCTTGTCGGGGATTGGGAACCCTTCGCGAGAATGTCCGAAGTTTCAGCGGGATTTCCAAAATGTTGAGAGGAACTCGAAACATGTCAACCTTGGTTTTGAGAATCTCTCCCGGAGTTTGAGAGATTTGGACGTGAAAGGGTACCAGTCTTGTCGGGGATTGGGAACCCTTCGCGAGAATGTCCAAGGTTTCAGCGGGCATTTTAAAATATTGAGAGGAACTCAAAACATGTCAACCTCGGTTTGGAGAATCTCTCCCGGAGTTTGAGAGATTTGGACGTGAAAGGGTACCAGTCTTGTCGGGGATTGGGAACCCTTCGCCAGAATGTCCAAAGTTTCAGCGGGATTTCCAAAATGTTGAGAGGAACTCGAAACATGTCAACCTTGGTTTTGAGAATCTCTCCCGGAGTTTGAGAGATTTGGACGTGAAAGGGTACCAGTCTTGTCGGGGATTGGGAACCCTTCGCGAGAATGTCCAAAGTTTCAGCGGGATTTCCAAAATGTTGAGAGGAACTCGAAACATGTCAACCTTGGTTTTGAGAATCTCTCCCGGAGTCTGAGAGATTTGGACGTGAAAGGGTACCAGTCTTGTCGGGGATTGGGAACCCTTCGCCAGAATGTCCAAAGTTTCAGCGGGCTTTTTAAAATATTGAGAGGAACTCAAAACATGTCAACCTCGGTTTTGAGAATCTCTCCCGGAGTTTGAGAGATTTGGACGTGAAAGGGTACCAGTCTTGTCGGGGATTGGGAACCCTTCGCGAGAATGTCCAAAGTTTCAGCGGGATTTCCAAAATGTTGAGAGGAACTCGAAACATGTCAACCTCGGTTTTGAGAATCTCTCCCGGAGTTTGAGAGATTTGGACGTGAAAGGGTACCAGTCTTGTCGGGGATTGGGAACCCTTCACGAGAATGTCCAAAGTTTCAGCGGGATTTCCAAAATGTTGAGAGGAACTCGAAACATGTCAGCCTTGGTTTTGAGAATCTCTCCCGGAGTTTGAGAGATTTGGACGTGAAAGGGTACCAGTCTTGTCAGGGACTGGGAACCCTTCGCGAGAATGTCCAAAGTTTCAGCGGGATTTCCAAAATGTTGAGAGGAACTCGAAACATGTCAACCTTGGTTTTGAGAATCTCTCCCGGAGTTTGAGAGATTTGGACGTGAAAGGGTACCAGTCTTGTCGGGGATTGGGAACCCTTCGCGAGAATGTCCAAAGTTTCAGCGGGATTTCCAAAATGTTGAGAGGAACTCGAATCATGTCAACCTTGGTTTTGAGAATCTCTCCCGGAGTTTGAGAGATTTGGACGTGAAAGGGTACCAGTCTTGTCGGGGATTGGGAACCCTTCGCCAGAATGTCCAAAGTTTCAGCGGGATTTCCAAAATGTTGAGAGGAACTCGAAACATGTCAACCTGGTTTTGAGAATCTCTCCCGGAGTTTGAGAGATTTGGACGTGAAAGGGTACCAGTCTTGTCGGGGATTGGGAACCCTTCGCCAGAATGTCCAAAGTTTCAGCGGGATTTCCAAAATGTTGAGAGGAACTCGAAACATGTCAACCTCGGTTTTAAGAATCTCTCCCGGAGTTTGAGAGATTTGGACGTGAAAGGGTACCAGTCTTGTCGGGGATTGGGAACCCTTCGCCAGAATGTCCAAAGTTTCAGCGGGATTTCCAAAATGTTGAGAGGAACTCGAAACATGTCAACCTCGGTTTTGAGAATCTCTCCCGGAGTTTGAGAGATTTGGACGTGAAAGGGTACCAGTCTTGTCGGGGATTGGGAACCCTTCGCCAGAATGTCCAAAGTTTCAGCGGGATTTCCAAAATGTTGAGAGGAACTCGAAACATGTCAACCTTGGTTTTGAGAATCTCTCCCGGAGTTTGAGAGATTTGGACGTGAAAGGGTACCAGTCTTGTCGGGGATTGGGAACCCTTCGCGAGAATGTGCAAAGTTTCAGCGGGATTTCCAAAATGTTGAGAGGAACTCGAAACATGTGAACCTTGGTTTTGAGAATCTCTCCCGGAGTTTGAGAGATTTGGACGTGAAAGGGTACCAGTCTTGTCGGGGATTGGGAACCCTTCGCGAGAATGTCCAAAGTTTCAGCGGGATTTCCAAAATGTTGAGAGGAACACGAAACATGTCAACCTTGGTTTTGAGAATCTCTCCCGGAGTTTGAGAGATTTGGACGTGAAAGGGTACCAGTCTTGTCGGGGATTGGGAACCCTTCGCGAGAATGTCCAAAGTTTCAGCGGGATTTCCAAAATGTTGAGAGGAACTCGAAACATGTCAACCTCGGTTTTGAGAATCTCTCCGGAGTTTGAGAGATTTGGACGTGAAAGGGTACCAGTCTTGTCGGGGATTGGGAACCCTTCGCGAGAATGTCCAAAGTTTCAGCGGGATTTCCAAAATGTTGAGAGGAACTCGAAACATGTCAACCTCGGTTTTGAGAATCTCTCCCGGAGTTTGAGAGATTTGGACGTGAAAGGGTACCAGTCTTGTCGGGGATTGGGAACCCTTCGCGAGAATGTCCAAAGTTTCAGCGGGATTTCCAAAATGTTGAGAGGAACTCGAAACATGTCAACCTCGGTTTTGAGAATCTCTCCCGGAGTTTGAGAGATTTGGACGTGAAAGGGTACCAGTCTTGTCGGGGATTGGGAACCCTTCGCCAGAATGTGCAAAGTTTCAGCGGGATTTCCAAAATGTTGAGAGGAACTCGAATCATGTCAACCTTGGTTTTGAGAATCTCTCCCGGAGTTTGAGAGATTTGGACGTGAAAGGGTACCAGTCTTGTCGGGGATTGGGAACCCTTTGCGAGAATGTCCAAAGTTTCAGCGGGATTTCCAAAATGTTGAGAGGAACTCGAAACATGTCAACCTGGTTTTGAGAATCTCTCCCGGAGTTTGAGAGATTTGGACGTGAAAGGGTACCAGTCTTGTCGGGGATTGGGAACCCTTCGCCAGAATGTCCAAAGTTTCAGCGGGATTTCCAAAATGTTGAGAGGAACTCGAAACATGTCAACCTTGGTTTGGAGAATCTCTCCCGGAGTTTGAGAGATTTGGACGTGAAAGGGTACCAGTCTTGTCGGGGATTGGGAACCCTTCGCGAGAATGTCCAAAGTTTCAGCGGGATTTCCAAAATGTTGAGAGGAACTCGAAACATGTCAACCTTGGTTTTGAGAATCTCTCCCGGAGTTTGAGAGATTTGGACGTGAAAGGGTACCAGTCTTGTCGGGGATTGGGAACCCTTCGCCAGAATGTCCAAAGTTTCAGCGGGATTTCAAAATGTTGAGAGGAACTCGAATCATGTCAACATTGGTTTTGAGAATCTCTCCCGGCGTTTGAGAGATTTGGACGTGAAAGGGTACCAGTCTTGTCGGGGATTGGGAACCCTTCGCGAGAATGTCCAAAGTTTCAGCGGGATTTCCAAAATGTTGAGAGGAACTCGAAACATGTCAACCTCGGTTTTGAGAATCTCTCCCGGAGTTTGAGAGATTTGGACGTGAAAGGGTACCAGTCTTGTCGGGGATTGGGAACCCTTCGCGAGAATGTCCAAAGTTTCAGCGGGATTTCCAAAATGTTGAGAGGAACTCGAAACATGTCAACCTGGTTTTGAGAATCTCTCCCGGAGTTTGAGAGATTTGGACGTGAAAGGGTACCAGTCTTGTCGGGGATTGGGAACCCTTCGCCAGAATGTCCAAAGTTTCAGCGGGATTTCCAAAATGTTGAGAGGAACTCGAAACATGTCAACCTTGGTTTGGAGAATCTCTCCCGGAGTTTGAGAGATTTGGACGTGAAAGGGTACCAGTCTTGTCGGGGATTGGGAACCCTTCGCGAGAATGTCCAAAGTTTCAGCGGGATTTCCAAAATGTTGAGAGGAACTCGAAACATGTCAACCTTGGTTTTGAGAATCTCTCCCGGAGTTTGAGAGATTTGGACGTGAAAGGGTACCAGTCTTGTCGGGGATTGGGAACCCTTCGCCAGAATGTCCAAAGTTTCAGCGGGATTTCAAAATGTTGAGAGGAACTCGAATCATGTCAACATTGGTTTTGAGAATCTCTCCCGGCGTTTGAGAGATTTGGACGTGAAAGGGTACCAGTCTTGTCGGGGATTGGGAACCCTTCGCGAGAATGTCCAAAGTTTCAGCGGGATTTCCAAAATGTTGAGAGGAACTCGAAACATGTCAACCTCGGTTTTGAGAATCTCTCCCGGAGTTTGAGAGATTTGGACGTGAAAGGGTACCAGTCTTGTCGGGGATTGGGAACCCTTCGCGAGAATGTCCAAAGTTTCAGCGGGATTTCCAAAATGTTGAGAGGAACTCGAAACATGTCAACCTCGGTTTTGAGAATCTCTCCCGGAGTTTGAGAGATTTGGACGTGAAAGGGTACCAGTCTTGTCGGGGATTGGGAACCCTTCGCCAGAATGTGCAAAGTTTCAGCGGGATTTCCAAAATGTTGAGAGGAACTCGAATCATGTCAACCTTGGTTTTGAGAATCTCTCCCGGAGTTTGAGAGATTTGGACGTGAAAGGGTACCAGTCTTGTCGGGGATTGGGAACCCTTTGCGAGAATGTCCAAAGTTTCAGCGGGATTTCCAAAATGTTGAGAGGAACTCGAAACATGTCAACCTGGTTTTGAGAATCTCTCCCGGAGTTTGAGAGATTTGGACGTGAAAGGGTACCAGTCTTGTCGGGGATTGGGAACCCTTCGCCAGAATGTCCAAAGTTTCAGCGGGATTTCCAAAATGTTGAGAGGAACTCGAATCATGTCAACCTTGGTTTTGAGAATCTCTCCCGAAGTTTGAGAGATTTGGACGTGAAAGGGTACCAGTCTTGTCGGGGATTGGGAACCCTTCGCGAGAATGTCCAAAGTTTCAGCGGGATTTCCAAAATGTTGAGAGGAACTCGAAACATGTCAACCTGGTTTTGAGAATCTCTCCCGGAGTTTGAGAGATTTGGACGTGAAAGGGTACCAGTCTTGTCGGGGATTGGGAACCCTTCGCCAGAATGTCCAAAGTTTCAGCGGGATTTCCAAAATGTTGAGAGGAACTCGAAACATGTCAACCTTGGTTTTGAGAATCTCTCCCGGAGTTTGAGAGATTTGGACGTGAAAGGGTACCAGTCTTGTCGGGGATTGGGAACCCTTCACGAGAATGTCCAAAGTTTCAGCGGGATTTCCAAAATGTTGAGAGGAACTCGAAACATGTCAACCTTGGTTTTGAGAATCTCTCCCGGAGTTTGAGAGATTTGGACGTGAAAGGGTACCAGTCTTGTCGGGGATTGGGAACCCTTCGCGAGAATGTCCAAAGTTTCAGCGGGATTTCCAAAATGTTGAGAGGAACTCGAAACATGTCAACCTTGGTTTTGAGAATCTCTCCCGGAGTTTGAGAGATTTGGACGCGAAAGGGTACCAGTCTTGTCGGGGATTGGGAACCCTTCGTGAGAATGTGCAAAGTTTCAGCGGGATTTCCAAAATGTTGAGAGGAACTCGAATCATGTCAACCTTGGTTTTGAGAATCTCTCCGGAGTTTGAGAGATTTGGACGTGAAAGGGTACCAGTCTTGTCGGGGATTGGGAACCCTTCGCGAGAATGTCCAAAGTTTCAGCGGGATTTCCAAAATGTTGAGAGGAACTCGAAACATGTCAACCTTGGTTTTGAGAATCTCTCCCGGAGTTTGAGAGATTTGGACGTGAAAGGGTACCAGTCTTGTCGGGGATTGGGAACCCTTCGCGAGAATGTCCAAAGTTTCAGCGGGATTTCCAAAATGTTGAGAGGAACTCGAAACATGTCAACCTCGGTTTTGAGAATCTCTCCGGAGTTTGAGAGATTTGGACGTGAAAGGGTACCAGTCTTGTCGGGGATTGGGAACCCTTCGCGAGAATGTGCAAAGTTTCAGCGGGATTTCCAAAATGTTGAGAGGAACTCGAAACATGTCAACCTTGGTTTTGAGAATCTCTCCCGGAGTTTGAGAGATTTGGACGTGAAAGGGTACCAGTCTTGTCGGGGATTGGGAACCCTTCGCGAGAATGTCCAAAGTTTCAGCGGGATTTCCAAAATGTTGAGAGGAACTCGAAACATGTCAACCTTGGTTTGGAGAATCTCTCCCGGAGTTTGAGAGATTTGGACGTGAAAGGGTACCAGTCTTGTCGGGGATTGGGAACCCTTCGCGAGAATGTCCAAAGTTTCAGCGGGATTTCCAAAATGTTGAGAGGAACTCGAAACATGTCAACCTTGGTTTTGAGAATCTCTCCCGGAGTTTGAGAGATTTGGACGTGAAAGGGTACCAGTCTTGTCGGGGATTGGGAACCCTTCGCCAGAATGTCCAAAGTTTCAGCGGGATTTCAAAATGTTGAGAGGAACTCGAATCATGTCAACATTGGTTTTGAGAATCTCTCCCGGCGTTTGAGAGATTTGGACGTGAAAGGGTACCAGTCTTGTCGGGGATTGGGAACCCTTCGCGAGAATGTGCAAAGTTTCAGCGGGATTTCCAAAATGTTGAGAGGAACTCGAAACATGTCAACCTCGGTTTTGAGAATCTCTCCCGGAGTTTGAGAGATTTGCACGTGAAAGGGTACCAGTCTTGTCGGGGATTGGGAACCCTTCGCGAGAATGTCCAAAGTTTCAGCGGGATTTCCAAAATGTTGAGAGGAACTCGAATCATGTCAACCTTGGTTTTGAGAATCTCTCCCGGAGTTTGAGAGATTTGGACGTGAAAGGGTACCAGTCTTGTCGGGGATTGGGAACCCTTCGCGAGAATGTCCAAAGTTTCAGCGGGATTTCCAAAATGTTGAGAGGAACTCGAAACATGTCAACCTGGTTTTGAGAATCTCTCCCGGAGTTTGAGAGATTTGGACGTGAAAGGGTACCAGTCTTGTCGGGGATTGGGAACCCTTCGCCAGAATGTCCAAAGTTTCAGCGGGATTTCCAAAATGTTGAGAGGAACTCGAATCATGTCAACCTTGGTTTTGAGAATCTCTCCCGGAGTTTGAGAGATTTGGACGTGAAAGGGTACCAGTCTTGTCGGGGATTGGGAACCCTTCGCCAGAATGTCCAAAGTTTCAGCGGGATTTCCAAAATGTTGAGAGGAACTCGAAACATGTCAACCTGGTTTTGAGAATCTCTCCCGGAGTTTGAGAGATTTGGACGTGAAAGGGTACCAGTCTTGTCGGGGATTGGGAACCCTTCGCGAGAATGTCCAAAGTTTCAGCGGGATTTCCAAAATGTTGAGAGGAACTCGAAACATGTCAACCTCGGTTTTGAGAATCTCTCCCGGAGTTTGAGAGATTTGGACGTGAAAGGGTACCAGTCTTGTCGGGGATTGGGAACCCTTCACGAGAATGTCCAAAGTTTCAGCGGGATTTCCAAAATGTTGAGAGGAACTCGAAACATGTCAACCTTGGTTTTGAGAATCTCTCCCGGAGTTTGAGAGATTTGGACGTGAAAGGGTACCAGTCTTGTCGGGGATTGGGAACCCTTCGCGAGAATGTCCAAAGTTTCAGCGGGATTTCCAAAATGTTGAGAGGAACTCGAAACATGTCAACCTCGGTTTTGAGAATCTCTCCCGGAGTTTGAGAGATTTGGACGTGAAAGGGTACCAGTCTTGTCGGGGATTGGGAACCCTTCGTGAGAATGTCCAAAGTTTCAGCGGGATTTCCAAAATGTTGAGAGGAACTCGAATCATGTCAACCTTGGTTTTGAGAATCCCTCCCGGAGTTTGAGAGATTTGGACGTGAAAGGGTACCAGTCTTGTCGGGGATTGGGAACCCTTCGCGAGAATGTGCAAAGTTTCAGCGGGATTTCCAAAATGTTGAGAGGAACTCGAAACATGTCAACCTTGGTTTTGAGAATCTCTCCCGGAGTTTGAGAGATTTGGAGGTGAAAGGGTACCAGTCTTGTCGGGGATTGGGAACCCTTCGCCAGAATGTCCAAAGTTTCAGCGGGATTTCCAAAATGTTGAGAGGAACTCGAAACATGTCAACCTCGGTTTTGAGAATCTCTCCCGGAGTTTGAGAGATTTGGACGTGAAAGGGTACCAGTCTTGTCGGGGATTGGGAACCCTTCGCGAGAATGTCCAAAGTTTCAGCGGGATTTCCAAAATGTTGAGAGGAACTCGAAACATGACAACCTCGGTTTTGAGAATCTCTCCCGGAGTTTGAGAGATTTGGACGTGAAAGGGTACCAGTCTTGTCGGGGATTGGGAACCCTTCGCCAGAATGTCCAAAGTTTCAGCGGGATTTCCAAAATGTTGAGAGGAACTCAAAACATGTCAACCTCGGTTTTGAGAATCTCTCCCGGAGTTTGAGAGATTTGGACGTGAAAGGGTACCAGTCTTGTCGGGGATTGGGAACCCTTCGCCAGAATGTCCAAAGTTTCAGCGGGATTTCCAAAATGTTGAGAGGAACTCGAAACATGTCAACCTCGGTTTTGAGAATCTCTCCCGGAGTTTGAGAGATTTGGACGTGAAAGGGTACCAGTCTTGTCGGGGATTGGGAACCCTTCGCGAGAATGTCCAAAGTTTCAGCGGGATTTCCAAAATGTTGAGAGGAACTCGAAACATGTCAACCTCGGTTTTGAGAATCTCTCCCGGAGTTTGAGAGATTTGGACGTGAAAGGGTACCAGTCTTGTCGGGGATTGGGAACCCTTCGCGAGAATGTCCAAAGTTTCAGCGGGATTTCCAAAATGTTGAGAGGAACTCGAATCATGTCAACCTTGGTTTTGAGAATCTCTCCCGGAGTTTGAGAGATTTGGACATGAAAGGGTACCAGTCTTGTCGGGGATTGGGAACCCTTCGCGAGAATGTCCAAAGTTTCAGCGGGATTTCCAAAATGTTGAGAGGAACTCGAAGCATGTCAACCTGGTTTTGAGAATCTCTCCCGGAGTCTGAGAGATTTGGACGTGAAAGGGTACCAGTCTTGTCGGGGATTGGGAACCCTTCGCCAGAATGTCCAAAGTTTCAGCGGGATTTCCAAAATGTTGAGAGGAACTCGAAACATGTCAACCTCGGTTTTGAGAATCTCTCCCGGAGTTTGAGAGATTTGGACGTGAAAGGGTACCAGTCTTGTCGGGGATTGGGAACCCTTCGCCAGAATGTCCAAAGTTTCAGCGGGATTTCCAAAATGTTGAGAAGAACTCGAAACATGTCAACCTCGGTTTTGAGAATCTCTCCCGGAGTTTGAGAGATTTGGACGTGAAAGGGTACCAGTCTTGTCGGGGATTGGGAACCCTTCGCGAGAATGTGCAAAGTTTCAGCGGGATTTCCAAAATGTTGAGAGGAACTCGAAACATGTCAACCTTGGTTTTGAGAATCTCTCCCGGAGTTTGAGAGATTTGGACGTGAAAGGGTACCAGTCTTGTCGGGGATTGGGAACCCTTCGCGAGAATGTCCAAAGTTTCAGCGGGATTTCCAAAATGTTGAGAGGAACTCGAAACATGTCAACCTTGGTTTTGAGAATCTCTCCCGGAGTTTGAGAGATTTGGACGTGAAAGGGTACCAGTCTTGTCGGGGATTGGGAACCCTTCGCGAGAATGTCCAAAGTTTCAGCGGGATTTCCAAAATGTTGAGAGGAACTCGAAACATGTCAACCTTGGTTTTGAGAATCTCTCCCGGAGTTTGAGAGATTTGGACGTGAAAGGGTACCAGTCTTGTCGGGGATTGGGAACCCTTCGCGAGAATGTGCAAAGTTTCAGCGGGATTTCCAAAATGTTGAGAGGAACTCGAAACATGTCAACCTTGGTTTTGAGAATCTCTCCCGGAGTTTGAGAGATTTGGACGTGAAAGGGTACCAGTCTTGTCGGGGATTGGGAACCCTTCGCGAGAATGTCCAAAGTTTCAGCGGGAT
This sequence comes from Streptopelia decaocto, assembly GCF_964273445.1. Taxonomy (NCBI): domain Eukaryota; kingdom Metazoa; phylum Chordata; class Aves; order Columbiformes; family Columbidae; genus Streptopelia; species Streptopelia decaocto. The sequence continues at coordinate 145,392 of NW_028116087.1, forward strand.
TTCCAAAATGTTGAGAGGAACTCGAAACATGTCAACCTTGGTTTTGAGAATCTCTCCCGGAGTTTGAGAGATTTGGACGTGAAAGGGTACCAGTCTTGTCGGGGATTGGGAACCCTTCGCCAGAATGTCCAAAGTTTCAGCGGGATTTCCAAAATGTTGAGAGGAACTCGAAACATGTCAACCTTGGTTTTGAGAATCTCTCCCGGAGTTTGAGAGATTTGGACGTGAAAGGGTACCAGTCTTGTCGGGGATTGGGAACCCTTTGCGAGAATGTCCAAAGTTTCAGCGGGATTTCCAAAATGTTGAGAGGAACTCGAATCATGTCAACATTGGTTTTGAGAATCTCTCCCGGAGTTTGAGAGATTTGGACGTGAAAGGGTACCAGTCTTGTCGGGGATTGGGAACCCTTCGCGAGAATGTCCAAAGTTTCAGCGGGATTTCCAAAATGTTGAGAGGAACTCGAAACATGTCAACCTCGGTTTTGAGAATCTCTCCCGGAGTTTGAGAGATTTGGACGTGAAAGGGTACCAGTCTTGTCGGGGATTGGGAACCCTTCGCCAGAATGTCCAAAGTTTCAGCGGGATTTCCAAAATGTTGAGAGGAACTCGAAACATGTCAACCTCGGTTTTGAGAATCTCTCCCGGAGTTTGAGAGATTTGGACGTGAAAGGGTACCAGTCTTGTCGGGGATTGGGAACCCTTCGTGAGAATGTCCAAAGTTTCAGCGGGATTTCCAAAATGTTGAGAGGAACACGAATCATGTCAACCTTGGTTTTGAGAATCCCTCCCGGAGTTTGAGAGATTTGGACGTGAAAGGGTACCAGTCTTGTCGGGGATTGGGAACCCTTCGCGAGAATGTGCAAAGTTTCAGCGGGATTTCCAAAATGTTGAGAGGAACTCGAAACATGTCAACCTTGGTTTTGAGAATCTCTCCCGGAGTTTGAGAGATTTGGACGTGAAAGGGTACCAGTCTTGTCGGGGATTGGGAACCCTTCGCCAGAATGTCCAAAGTTTCAGCGGGATTTCCAAAATGTTGAGAGGAACTCGAAACATGTCAACCTCGGTTTTGAGAATCTCTCCCGGAGTTTGAGAGATTTGGACGTGAAAGGGTACCAGTCTTGTCGGGGATTGGGAACCCTTCGCCAGAATGTCCAAAGTTTCAGCGGGATTTCCAAAATGTTGAGAGGAACTCGAAACATGACAACCTCGGTTTTGAGAATCTCTCCCGGAGTTTGAGAGATTTGGACGTGAAAGGGTACCAGTCTTGTCGGGGATTGGGAACCCTTCGCCAGAATGTCCAAAGTTTCAGCGGGATTTCCAAAATGTTGAGAGGAACTCGAAACATGTCAACCTCGGTTTGAGAATCTCTCCCGGAGTTTGAGAGATTTGGACGTGAAAGGGTACCAGTCTTGTCGGGGATTGGGAACCCTTCGCCAGAATGTCCAAAGTTTCAGCGGGATTTCCAAAATGTTGAGAGGAACTCGAAACATGTCAACCTCGGTTTTGAGAATCTCTCCCGGAGTTTGAGAGATTTGGACGTGAAAGGGTACCAGTCTTGTCGGGGATTGGGAACCCTTCGCGAGAATGTCCAAAGTTTCAGCGGGATTTCCAAAATGTTGAGAGGAACTCGAAACATGTCAACCTCGGTTTTGAGAATCTCTCCCGGAGTTTGAGAGATTTGGACGTGAAAGGGTACCAGTCTTGTCGGGGATTGGGAACCCTTCGCGAGAATGTCCAAAGTTTCAGCGGGATTTCCAAAATGTTGAGAGGAACTCGAATCATGTCAACCTTGGTTTTGAGAATCTCTCCCGGAGTTTGAGAGATTTGGACATGAAAGGGTACCAGTCTTGTCGGGGATTGGGAACCCTTCGCGAGAATGTCCAAAGTTTCAGCGGGATTTCCAAAATGTTGAGAGGAACTCGAAACATGTCAACCTGGTTTTGAGAATCTCTCCCGGAGTCTGAGAGATTTGGACGTGAAAGGGTACCAGTCTTGTCGGGGATTGGGAACCCTTCGCCAGAATGTCCAAAGTTTCAGCGGGATTTCCAAAATGTTGAGAGGAACTCGAAACATGTCAACCTCGGTTTTGAGAATCTCTCCCGGAGTTTGAGAGATTTGGACGTGAAAGGGTACCAGTCTTGTCGGGGATTGGGAACCCTTCGCCAGAATGTCCAAAGTTTCAGCGGGATTTCCAAAATGTTGAGAAGAACTCGAAACATGTCAACCTCGGTTTTGAGAATCTCTCCCGGAGTTTGAGAGATTTGGACGTGAAAGGGTACCAGTCTTGTCGGGGATTGGGAACCCTTCGCGAGAATGTCCAAAGTTTCAGCGGGATTTCCAAAATGTTGAGAGGAACTCGAAACATGTCAACCTTGGTTTTGAGAATCTCTCCCGGAGTTTGAGAGATTTGGACGTGAAAGGGTACCAGTCTTGTCGGGGATTGGGAACCCTTCGCGAGAATGTCCAAAGTTTCAGGGGGATTTCCAAAATGTTGAGAGGAACTCGAAACATGTCAACCTTGGTTTTGAGAATCTCTCCCGGAGTTTGAGAGATTTGGACGTGAAAGGGTACCAGTCTTGTCGGGGATTGGGAACCCTTCGCGAGAATGTCCAAAGTTTCAGCGGGATTTCCAAAATGTTGAGAGGAACTCGAAACATGTCAACCTTGGTTTTGAGAATCTCTCCCGGAGTTTGAGAGATTTGGACGTGAAAGGGTACCAGTCTTGTCGGGGATTGGGAACCCTTTGCGAGAATGTCCAAAGTTTCAGCGGGATTTCCAAAATGTTGAGAGGAACTCGAAACATGTCAACCTTGGTTTTGAGAATCTCTCCCGGAGTTTGAGAGATTTGGACGTGAAAGGGTACCAGTCTTGTCGGGGATTGGGAACCCTTTGCGAGAATGTCCAAAGTTTCAGCGGGATTTCCAAAATGTTGAGAGGAACTCGAAACATGTCAACCTCGGTTTTGAGAATCTCTCCCGGAGTTTGAGAGATTTGGACGTGAAAGGGTACCAGTCTTGTCGGGGATTGGGAACCCTTCGCGAGAATGTCCAAAGTTTCAGCGGGATTTCCAAAATGTTGAGAGGAACTCGAAACATGACAACCTCGGTTTTGAGAATCTCTCCCGGAGTTTGAGAGATTTGGACGTGAAAGGGTACCAGTCTTGTCGGGGATTGGGAACCCTTCGCCAGAATGTCCAAAGTTTCAGCGGGATTTCCAAAATGTTGAGAGGAACTCGAAACATGTCAACCTCGGTTTTGAGAATCTCTCCCGGAGTTTGAGAGATTTGGACGTGAAAGGGTACCAGTCTTGTCGGGGATTGGGAACCCTTCGCGAGAATGTCCAAAGTTTCAGCGGGATTTCCAAAATGTTGAGAGGAACTCGAAACATGTCAACCTCGGTTTTGAGAATCTCTCCCGGAGTTTGAGAGATTTGGACGTGAAAGGGTACCAGTCTTGTCTGGGATTGGGAACCCTTCGCGAGAATGTCCAAAGTTTCAGCGGGATTTCCAAAATGTTGAGAGGAACTCGAAACATGTCAACCTCGGTTTTGAGAATCTCTCCCGGAGTTTGAGAGATTTGGACGTGAAAGGGTACCAGTCTTGTCGGGGATTGGGAACCCTTCGCGAGAATGTCCAAAGTTTCAGCGGGATTTCCAAAATGTTGAGAGGAACTCGAATCATGTCAACCTTGGTTTTGAGAATCTCTCCCGGAGTTTGAGAGATTTGGACGTGAAAGGGTACCAGTCTTGTCGGGGATTGGGAACCCTTCGCGAGAATGTCCAAAGTTTCAGCGGGATTTCCAAAATGTTGAGAGGAACTCGAAACATGTCAACCTGGTTTTGAGAATGTCTCCCGGAGTTTGAGAGATTTGGACGTGAAAGGGTACCAGTCTTGTCGGGGATTGGGAACCCTTCGCCAGAATGTCCAAAGTTTCAGCGGGATTTCCAAAATGTTGAGAGGAACTCGAAACATGTCAACCTCGGTTTTGAGAATCTCTCCCGGAGTTTGAGAGATTTGGACATGAAAGGGTACCAGTCTTGTCGGGGATTGGGAACCCTTCGCGAGAATGTCCAAAGTTTCAGCGGGATTTCCAAAATGTTGAGAAGAACTCGAAACATGTCAACCTCGGTTTTGAGAATCTCTCCCGGAGTTTGAGAGATTTGGACGTGAAAGGGTACCAGTCTTGTCGGGGATTGGGAACCCTTCGCCAGAATGTCCAAAGTTTCAGCGAGATTTCCAAAATGTTGAGAGGAACTCGAATCATGTCAACCTTGGTTTTGAGAATCTCTCCCGGAGTTTGAGAGATTTGGACGTGAAAGGGTACCAGTCTTGTCGGGGATTCGGAACCCTTCGCGAGAATGTCCAAAGTTTCAGCGGGATTTCCAAAATGTTGAGAGGAACTCGAAACATGTCAACCTTGGTTTTGAGAATCTCTCCCGGAGTTTGAGAGATTTGGACGTGAAAGGGTACCAGTCTTGTCGGGGATTGGGAACCCTTCGCCAGAATGTCCAAAGTTTCAGCGGGATTTCCAAAATGTTGAGAGGAACTCGAATCATGTGAACCTTGGTTTTGAGAATCTCTCCCGGAGTTTGAGAGATTTGGACGTGAAAGTGTACCAGTCTTGTCGGGGATTGGGAACACTTCGCCAGAATGTCCAAAGTTTCAGCGGGATTTCCAAAATGTTGAGAGGAACTCGAAACATGTCAACCTTGGTTTTGAGAATCTCTCCCGGAGTTTGAGAGATTTGGACGTGAAAGGGTACCAGTCTTGTCGGGGATTGGGAACCCTTCGCGAGAATGTCCAAAGTTTCAGCGGGATTTCCAAAATGTTGAGAGGAACTCGAAACATGTCAACCTCGGTTTTGAGAATCTCTCCCGGAGTTTGAGAGATTTGGACGTGAAAGGGTACCAGTCTTGTCGGGGATTGGGAACCCTTCGCGAGAATGTCCAAAGTTTCAGCGGGATTTCCAAAATGTTGAGAGGAACTCGAAACATGTCAACCTTGGTTTTGAGAATCTCTCCCGGAGTTTGAGAGATTTGGACGTGAAAGGGTACCAGTCTTGTCAGGGATTGGGAACCCTTCGCCAGAATGTCCAAAGTTTCAGCGGGATTTCCAAAATGTTGAGAGGAACTCGAAACATGTCAACCTTGGTTTTGAGAATCTCTCCCGGAGTTTGAGAGATTTGGACGTGAAAGTGTACCAGTCTTGTCGGGTATTGGGAACCCTTCGCCAGAATGTCCAAAGTTTCAGCGGGATTTCCAAAATGTTGAGAGGAACTCGAAACATGTCAACCTTGGTTTTGAGAATCTCTCCCGGAGTTTGAGAGATTTGGACGTGAAAGGGTACCAGTCTTGTCGGGGATTGGGAACCCTTCGCGAGAATGTCCAAAGTTTCAGCGGGATTTCCAAAATGTTGAGAGGAACTCGAAACATGTCAACCTTGGTTTTGAGAATCTCTCCCGGAGTTTGAGAGATTTGGACGTGAAAGGGTACCAGTCTTGTCGGGGATTGGGAACCCTTCGCCAGAATGTCCAAAGTTTCAGCGGGATTTCCAAAATGTTGAGAGGAACTCGAAACATGTCAACCTTGGTTTTGAGAATCTCTCCCGGAGTTCGAGAGATTTGGACGTGAAAGGGTACCAGTCTTGTCGGGGATTGGGAACCCTTCGCGAGAATGTCCAAAGTTTCAGCGGGATTTCCAAAATGTTGAGAGGAACTCGAAACATGTCAACCTTGGTTTTGAGAATCTCTCCCGGAGTTTGAGAGATTTGGACGTGAAAGGGTACCAGTCTTGTCGGGGATTGGGAACCCTTCGCGAGAATGTGCAAAGTTTCAGCAGGATTTCCAAAATGTTGAGAGGAACTCGAAACATGTCAACCTCGGTTTTGAGAATCTCTCCTGGAGTTTGAGAGATTTGGACATGAAAGGGTACCAGTCTTGTCGGGGATTGGGAACCCTTCGCGAGAATGTCCAAAGTTTCAGCGGGATTTCCAAAATGTTGAGAGGAACTCGAATCATGTCAACCTTGGTTTTGAGAATCTCTCCCGGAGTTTGAGAGATTTGGACGTGAAAGGGTACCAGTCTTGTCGGGGATTGGGAACCCTTCGCGAGAATGTCCAAAGTTTCAGCGGGATTTCCAAAATGTTGAGAGGAACTCGAAACATGTCAACGTTGGTTTTGAGAATCTCTCCCGGAGTTTGAGAGATTTGGACGTGAAAGGTTACCAGTCTTGTCGGGGATTGGGAACCCTTCGCGAGAATGTGCAAAGTTTCAGCGGGATTTCCAAAATGTTGAGAGGAACTCGAAACATGTCAACCTTGGTTTTGAGAATCTCTCCCGGAGTTTGAGAGATTTGGACATGAAAGGGTACCAGTCTTGTCGGGGATTGGGAACCCTTCGCGAGAATGTCCAAAGTTTCAGCGGGATTTCCAAAATGTTGTGAGGAACTCGAATCATGTCAACCTTGGTTTTGAGAATCTCTCCCGGAGTTTGAGAGATTTGGACGTGAAAGGGTACCAGTCTTGTCGGGGATTGGGAACCCTTCGCGAGAATATCCAAAGTTTCAGCGGGATTTCCAAAATGTTGAGAGGAACTCGAAACATGTCAACCTTGGTTTTGAGAATCTCTCCCGGAGTTTGAGAGATTTGGACGTGAAAGGGTACCAGTCTTGTCGGGAACCCTTCGCGAGAATGTCCAAAGTTTCAGCGGGATTTCCAAAATGTTGAGAGGAACTCGAAACATGTCAACGTTGGTTTTGAGAATCTCTCCCGGAGTTTGAGAGATTTGGACGTGAAA
>NW_028116086.1:0-29328 GCF_964273445.1 Streptopelia decaocto
AATTTTTGTCCCAATTCTTCCCATTCCCATTGAAACTTTTCAAATCCCTCTCAAAATTGTTGAAATTCTCTTGAAGCTTTTAAAATTCTCTCTAGAATTTTCAAAATCCATGTCCACATGTTTACAATTTCACATCAAAAAATGGCTAAAATTCCAGTTGAAATTTTTTCAAAGTCCCTTAAAAATTTTCCAATTTTTGTCCCAATTCTTCCCATTCCCATTGAAACTTTTCAAATCCCTCTCAAAATTGTTGAAATTCTCTTGAAGCTTTTAAAATTCTCTCTAGAATTTTCAAAATCCATGGCCACATGTTTACAATTTCACATCAAAAAATGGCTAAAATTCCAGTTGAAATTTTTTCAAAGTCCCTTAAAAATTTTCCAATTTTTGTCCCAATTCTTCCCATTCCCATTGAAACTTTTCAAATCCCTCTCCAAATTGTTGAAATTCTCTTGAAGCTTTTAAAATTCTCTCTAGAATTTTCAAAATCCATGGCCACATGTTTACAATTTCACGACAAAAAATGGCTAAAATTCCAGTTGAAATTTTTTCAAAGTCCCTTAAAAATTTTCCAATTTTTGTCCCAATTCTTCCCATTCCCATTGAAACTTTTCAAATCCCTCTCAAAATTGTTGAAATTCTCTTGAAGCTTTTAAAATTCTCTCTAGAATTTTCAAAATCCATGGCCACATGTTTACAATTTCACGACAAAAAATGGCTAAAATTCCAGTTGAAATTTTTTCAAAGTCCCTTAAAAATTTTCCAATTTTTGTCCCAATTCTTCCCATTCCCATTGAAACTTTTCAAATCCCTCTCAAAATTGTTGAAATTCTCTTGAAGCTTTTAAAATTCTCTCTAGAATTTTCAAAATCCATGTCCACATGTTTACAATTTCACGTCAAAAAATGGCTAAAATTCCAGTTGAAATTTTTTCAAAGTCCCTTAAAAATTTTCCAATTTTTGTCCCAATTCTTCCCATTCCCATTGAAACTTTTCAAATCCCTCTCAAAATTGTTGAAATTCTCTTGAAGCTTTTAAAATTCTCTCTAGAATTTTCAAAATCCATGTCCACATGTTTACAATTTCACATCAAAAAATGGCTAAAATTCCAGTTGAAATTTTTTCAAAGTCCCTTAAAAATTTTCCAATTTTTGTCCCAATTCTTCCCATTCCCATTGAAACTTTTCAAATCCCTCTCAAAATTGTTGAAATTCTCTTGAAGCTTTTAAAATTCTCTCTAGAATTTTCAAAATCCATGGCCACATGTTTACAATTTCACATAAAAAAATGGCTAAAATTCCAGTTGAAATTTTTTCAAAGTCCCTTAAAAATTTTCCAATTTTTGTCCCAATTCTTCCCATTCCCATTGAAACTTTTCAAATCCCTCTCCAAATTGTTGAAATTCTCTTGAAGCTTTTAAAATTCTCTCTAGAATTTTCAAAATCCATGGCCACATGTTTACAATTTCACGACAAAAAATGGCTAAAATTCCAGTTGAAATTTTTTCAAAGTCCCTTAAAAATTTTCCAATTTTTGTCCCAATTCTTCCCATTCCCATTGAAACTTTTCAAATCCCTCTCCAAATTGTTGAAATTCTCTTGAAGCTTTTAAAATTCTCTCTAGAATTTTCAAAATCCATGGCCACATGTTTACAATTTCACGACAAAAAATGGCTAAAATTCCAGTTGAAATTTTTTCAAAGTCCCTTAAAAATTTTCCAATTTTTGTCCCAATTCTTCCCATTCCCATTGAAACTTTTCAAATCCCTCTCAAAATTGTTGAAATTCTCTTGAAGCTTTTAAAATTCTCTCTAGAATTTTCAAAATCCATGGCCACATGTTTACAATTTCACGTCAAAAAATGGCTAAAATTCCAGTTGAAATTTTTTCAAAGTCCCTTAAAAATTTTCCCAATTTTTGTCCCAATTCTTCCCATTCCCATTGAAACTTTTCAAATCCCTCTCCAAATTGTTGAAATTCTCTTGAAGCTTTTAAAATTCTCTCTAGAATTTTCAAAATCCATGGCCACATGTTTACAATTTCACATAAAAAAATGGCTAAAATTCCAGTTGAAATTTTTTCAAAGTCCCTTAAAAATTTTCCAATTTTTGTCCCAATTCTTCCCATTCCCATTGAAACTTTTCAAATCCCTCTCCAAATTGTTGAAATTCTCTTGAAGCTTTTAAAATTCTCTCTAGAATTTTCAAAATCCATGGCCACATGTTTACAATTTCACGACAAAAAATGGCTAAAATTCCAGTTGAAATTTTTTCAAAGTCCCTTAAAAATTTTCCAATTTTTGTCCCAATTCTTCCCATTCCCATTGAAACTTTTCAAATCCCTCTCCAAATTGTTGAAATTCTCTTGAAGCTTTTAAAATTCTCTCTAGAATTTTCAAAATCCATGGCCACATGTTTACAATTTCACGACAAAAAATGGCTAAAATTCCAGTTGAAATTTTTTCAAAGTCCCTTAAAAATTTTCCAATTTTTGTCCCAATTCTTCCCATTCCCATTGAAACTTTTCAAATCCCTCTCAAAATTGTTGAAATTCTCTTGAAGCTTTTAAAATTCTCTCTAGAATTTTCAAAATCCATGGCCACATGTTTACAATTTCACGTCAAAAAAATGGCTAAAATTCCAGTTGAAATTTTTTCAAAGTCCCTTAAAAATTTTCCAATTTTTGTCCCAATTCTTCCCATTCCCATTGAAACTTTTCAAATCCCTCTCAAAATTGTTGAAATTCTCTTGAAGCTTTTAAAATTCTCTCTAGAATTTTCAAAATCCATGGCCACATGTTTACAATTTCATGTCAAAAAATGGCTAAAATTCCAGTTGAAATTTTTTCAAAGTCCCTTAAAAATTTTCCAATTTTTGTCCCAATTCTTCCCATTCCCATTGAAACTTTTCAAATCCCTCTCAAAATTGTTGAAATTCTCTTGAAGCTTTTAAAATTCTCTCTAGAATTTTCAAAATCCACTTCAACATGTTTACAATTTCACGTCAAAAAATGGCTAAAATTCCAGTTGAAATTTTTTCAAAGTCCCTTAAAAATTTTCCAATTTTTGTCCCAATTCTTCCCATTCCCATTGAAACTTTTCAAATCCCTCTCAAAATTGTTGAAATTCTCTTGAAGCTTTTAAAATTCTCTCTAGAATTTTCAAAATCCATGTCCACATGTTTACAATTTCACGTCAAAAAATGGCTAAAATTCCAGTTGAAATTTTTTCAAAGTCCCTTAAAAATTTTCCAATTTTTGTCCCAATTCTTCCCATTCCCATTGAAACTTTTCAAATCCCTCTCCAAATTGTTGAAATTCTGTTGAAGCTTTTAAAATTCTCTCTAGAATTTTCAAAATCCATGTCCACATGTTTACAATTTCACGTCAAAAAATGGCTAAAATTCCAGTTGAAATTTTTTCAAAGTCCCTTAAAAATTTTCCAATTTTTGTCCCAATTCTTCCCATTCCCATTGAAACTTTTCAAATCCCTCTCAAAATTGTTGAAATTCTCTTGAAGCTTTTAAAATTCTCTCTAGAATTTTCAAAATCCATGTCCACATGTTTACAATTTCATGACAAAAAATGGCTAAAATTCCAGTTGAAATTTTTTCAAAGTCCCTTAAAAATTTTCCAATTTTTGTCCCAATTCTTCCCATTCCCATTGAAACTTTTCAAATCCCTCTCAAAATTGTTGAAATTCTGTTGAAGCTTTTAAAATTCTCTCTAGAATTTTCAAAATCCATGGCCACATGTTTACAATTTCACGTCAAAAAATGGCTAAAATTCCAGTTGAAATTTTTTCAAAGTCCCTTAAAAATTTTCCAATTTTTGTCCCAATTCTTCCCATTCCCATTGAAACTTTTCAAATCCCTCTCAAAATTGTTGAAATTCTCTTGAAGCTTTTAAAATTCTCTCTAGAATTTTCAAAATCCATGGCCACATGTTTACAATTTCATGTAAAAAAATTGCTAAAATTCCAGTTGAAATTTTTTCAAAGTCCCTTAAAAATTTTCCAATTTTTGTCCCAATTCTTCCCATTCCCATTGAAACTTTTCAAATCCCTCTCCAAATTGTTGAAATTCTCTTGAAGCTTTTAAAATTCTCTCTAGAATTTTCAAAATCCATGGCCACATGTTTACAATTTCACGTCAAAAATTGGCTAAAATTCCAGTTGAAATTTTTTCAAAGTCCCTTAAAAATTTTCCAATTTTTGTCCCAATTCTTCCCATTCCCATTGAAACTTTTCAAATCCCTCTCAAAATTGTTGAAATTCTCTTGAAGCTTTTAAAATTCTCTCTAGAATTTTCAAAATCCATGTCCACATGTTTACAATTTCACGTAAAAAAATGGCTAAAATTCCCGTTGAAATTTTTTCAAAGTCCCTTAAAAGTTTTCCAATTTTTGTCCCAATTCTTCCCATTCCCATTGAAACTTTTCAAATCCCTCTCAAAATTGTTGAAATTCTCTTGAAGCTTTTAAAATTCTCTCTAGAATTTTCAAAATCCATGGCCACATGTTTACAATTTCATGTAAAAAAATTGCTAAAATTCCAGTTGAAATTTTTTCAAAGTCCCTTAAAAATTTTCCAATTTTTGTCCCAATTCTTCCCATTCCCATTGAAACTTTTCAAATCCCTCTCAAAATTGTTGAAATTCTCTTGAAGCTTTTAAAATTCTCTCTAGAATTTTCAAAATCCATGGCCACATGTTTACAATTTCACATAAAAAAATGGCTAAAATTCCAGTTGAAATTTTTTCAAAGTCCCTTAAAAATTTTCCAATTTTTGTCCCAATTCTTCCCATTCCCATTGAAACTTTTCAAATCCCTCTCAAAATTGTTGAAATTCTCTTGAGGCTTTTAAAATTCTCTCTAGAATTTTCAAAATCCATGTCCACATGTTTACAATTTCACGTCAAAAAATGGCTAAAATTCCAGTTGAAATTTTTTCAAAGTCCCTTAAAAATTTTCCAATTTTTGTCCCAATTCTTCCCATTCCCATTGAAACTTTTCAAATCCCTCTCAAAATTGTTGAAATTCTCTTGAAGCTTTTAAAATTCTCTCTAGAATTTTCAAAATCCATGGCCACATGTTTACAATTTCACGTCAAAAAATGGCTAAAATTCCAGTTGAAATTTTTTCAAAGTCCCTTAAAAATTTTCCAATTTTTGTCCTAATTCTTCCCATTCCCATTGAAACTTTTCAAATCCCTCTCAAAATTGTTGAAATTCTCTTGAAGCTTTTAAAATTCTCTCTAGAATTTTCAAAATCCATGTCCACATGTTTACAATTTCACGACAAAAAATGGCTAAAATTCCAGTTGAAATTTTTTCAAAGTCCCTTAAAAATTTTCCAATTTTTGTCCCAATTCTTCCCATTCCCATTGAAACTTTTCAAATCCCTCTCAAAATTGTTGAAATTCTGTTGAAGCTTTTAAAATTCTCTCTAGAATTTTCAAAATCCATGTCCACATGTTTACAATTTCACATAAAAAATGGCTAAAATTCCAGTTGAAATTTTTTCAAAGTCCCTTAAAAATTTTCCAATTTTTGTCCCAATTCTTCCCATTCCCATTGAAACTTTTCAAATCCCTCTCCAAATTGTTGAAATTCTCTTGAAGCTTTTAAAATTCTCTCTAGAATTTTCAAAATCCATGGCCACATGTTTACAATTTCACGTCAAAAAATGGCTAAAATTCCAGTTGAAATTTTTTCAAAGTCCCTTAAAAGTTTTCCAATTATTGTCCCAATTCTTCCCATTCCCATTGAAACTTTTCAAATCCCTCTCAAAATTGTTGAAATTCTCTTGAAGCTTTTAAAATTCTCTCTAGAATTTTCAAAATCCATGGCCACATGTTTACAATTTCATGTAAAAAAATTGCTAAAATTCCAGCTGAAATTTTTTCAAAGTCCCTTCAAAATTTTCCAATTTTTGTCCCAATTCTTCCCATTCCCATTGAAACTTTTCAAATCCCTCTCAAAATTGTTGAAATTCTGTTGAAGCTTTTAAAATTCTCTCTAGAATTTTCAAAATCCATGTCCACATGTTTACAATTTCACGTCAAAAATTGGCTAAAATTCCAGTTGACATTTTTTCAAAGTCCCTGAAAAATTTTCCAATTTTTGTCCCAATTCTTCCCATTCCCATTGAAACTTTTCAAATCCCTCTCAAAATTGTTGAAATTCTCTTGAAGCTTTTAAAATTCTCTCTAGAATTTTTAAAATCCATGTCCACATGTTTACAATTTCACGTCAAAAAATGGCTAAAATTCCAGTTGAAATTTTTTCAAAGTCCCTTAAAAATTTTCCAATTTTTGTCCCAATTCTTCCCATTCCCATTGAAACTTTTCAAATCCCTCTCAAAATTGTTGAAATTCTCTTGAAGCTTTTAAAATTCTCTCTAGAATTTTCAAAATCCATGGCCACATGTTTACAATTTCACGACAAAAAATGGCTAAAATTCCAGTTGAAATTTTTTCAAAGTCCCTTAAAAATTTTCCAATTTTTGTCCCAATTCTTCCCATTCCCATTGAAACTTTTCAAATCCCTCTCAAAATTGTTGAAATTCTCTTGAAGCTTTTAAATTTCTCTCTAGAATTTTCAAAATCCATGGCCACATGTTTACAATTTCACGTCAAAAAATGGCTAAAATTCCAGTTGAAATTTTTTCAAAGTCCCTTAAAAATTTTCCAATTTTTGTCCCAATTCTTCCCATTCCCATTGAAACTTTTCAAATCCCTCTCAAAATTGTTGAAATTCTCTTGAAGCTTTTAAAATTCTCTCTAGAATTTTCAAAATCCATGTCCACATGTTTACAATTTCACATAAAAAAATGGCTAAAATTCCAGTTGAAATTTTTTCAAAGTCCCTTAAAAATTTTCCAATTTTTGTCCCAATTCTTCCCATTCCCATTGAAACTTTTCAAATCCCTCTCAAAATTGTTGAAATTCTCTTGAAGCTTTTAAAATTCTCTCTAGAATTTTCAAAATCCATGTCCACATGTTTACAATTTCACGTCAAAAAATGGCTAAAATTCCAGTTGAAATTTTTTCAAAGTCCCTTAAAAATTTTCCAATTTTTGTCCCAATTCTTCCCATTCCCATTGAAACTTTTCAAATCCCTCTCAAAATTGTTGAAATTCTGTTGAAGCTTTTAAAATTCTCTCTAGAATTTTCAAAATCCATGTCCACAATTTTACAATTTCACGTCAAAAAATGGCTAAAATTCCAGTTGAAATTTTTTCAAAGTCCCTGAAAAATTTTCCAATTTTTGTCCCAATTCTTCCCATTCCCATTAAAACTTTTCAAATCCCTCTCAAAATTGTTGAAATTCTCTTGAAGCTTTTAAAATTCTCTCTAGAATTTTCAAAATCCATGGCCACATGTTTACAATTTCACGTCAAAAAATGGCTAAAATTCCAGTTGAAATTTTTTCAAAGTCCCTTAAAAATTTTCCAATTTTTGTCCCAATTCTTCCCATTCCCATTGAAACTTTTCAAATCCCTCTCAAAATTGTTGAAATTCTGTTGAAGCTTTTAAAATTCTCTCTAGAATTTTCAAAATCCATGTCCACATGTTTACAATTTCACGTCAAAAAATGGCTAAAATTCCAGCTGAAATTTTTTCAAAGTCCCTTCAAAATTTTCCAATTTTTGTCCCAATTCTTCCCATTCCCATTGAAACTTTTCAAATCCCTCTCCAAATTGTTGAAATTCTCTTGAAGCTTTTAAAATTCTCTCTAGAATTTTCAAAATCCATGGCCACATGTTTACAATTTCACGTCAAAAAATGGCTAAAATTCCAGTTGAAATTTTTTCAAAGTCCCTTAAAAATTTTCCAATTTTTGTCCCAATTCTTCCCATTCCCATTGAAACTTTTCAAATCCCTCTCAAAATTGTTGAAATTCTCTTGAAGCTTTTAAATTTCTCTCTAGAATTTTCAAAATCCATGTCCACATGTTTACAATTTCACATAAAAAAATTGCTAAAATTCCAGTTGAAATTTTTTCAAAGTCCCTTAAAAGTTTTCCAATTTTTGTCCCAATTCTTCCCATTCCCATTGAAACTTTTCAAATCCCTCTCAAAATTGTTGAAATTCTCTTGAAGCTTTTAAAATTCTCTCTAGAATTTTCAAAATCCATGGCCACATGTTTACAATTTCACGTCAAAAAATGGCTAAAATTCCAGCTGAAATTTTTTCAAAGTCCCTTAAAAATTTTCCAATTTTTGTCCCAATTCTTCCCATTCCCATTGAAACTTTTCAAATCCCTCTCAAAATTGTTGAAATTCTGTTGAAGCTTTTAAAATTCTCTCTAGAATTTTCAAAATCCATGTCCACATGTTTACAATTTCACGTCAAAAAATGGCTAAAATTCCAGTTGAAATTTTTTCAAAGTCCCTTAAAAATTTTCCAGTTTTTGTCCCAATTCTTCCCATTCCCATTGAAACTTTTCAAATCCCTCTCAAAATTGTTGAAATTCTCTTGAAGCTTTTAAAATTCTCTCTAGAATTTTCAAAATCCATGTCCACATGTTTACAATTTCACGTCAAAAAATGGCTAAAATTCCAGTTGAAATTTTTTCAAAGTCCCTTAAAAATTTCCCAATTTTTGTCCCAATTCTTCCCATTCCCATTGAAACTTTTCAAATCCCTCTCCAAATTGTTGAAATTCTCTTGAAGCTTTTAAAATTCTCTCTAGAATTTTCAAAATCCATGGCCACATGTTTACAATTTCACATAAAAAAATTGCTAAAATTCCAGTTGAAATTTTTTCAAAGTCCCTTCAAAATTTTCCAATTTTTGTCCCAATTCTTCCCATTCCCATTGAAACTTTTCAAATCCCTCTCCAAATTGTTGAAATTCTCTTGAAGCTTTTAAAATTCTCTCTAGAATTTTCAAAATCCATGGCCACATGTTTACAATTTCACGACAAAAAATGGCTAAAATTCCAGTTGAAATTTTTTCAAAGTCCCTTAAAAATTTTCCAATTTTTGTCCCAATTCTTCCCATTCCCATTGAAACTTTTCAAATCCCTCTCCAAATTGTTGAAATTCTCTTGAAGCTTTTAAAATTCTCTCTAGAATTTTCAAAATCCATGGCCACATGTTTACAATTTCACGACAAAAAATGGCTAAAATTCCAGTTGAAATTTTTTCAAAGTCCCTTAAAAATTTTCCAATTTTTGTCCCAATTCTTCCCATTCCCATTGAAACTTTTCAAATCCCTCTCAAAATTGTTGAAATTCTCTTGAAGCTTTTAAAATTCTCTCTAGAATTTTCAAAATCCATGGCCACATGTTTACAATTTCACGTAAAAAAAAATGGCTAAAATTCCAGTTGAAATTTTTTCAAAGTCCCTTAAAAATTTTCCAATTTTTGTCCCAATTCTTCCCATTCCCATTGAAACTTTTCAAATCCCTCTCAAAATTGTTGAAATTCTCTTGAAGCTTTTAAAATTCTCTCTAGAATTTTCAAAATCCATGGCCACATGTTTACAATTTCATGTCAAAAAATGGCTAAAATTCCAGTTGAAATTTTTTCAAAGTCCCTTAAAAATTTTCCAATTTTTGTCCCAATTCTTCCCATTCCCATTGAAACTTTTCAAATCCCTCTCAAAATTGTTGAAATTCTCTTGAAGCTTTTAAAATTCTCTCTAGAATTTTCAAAATCCACTTCAACATGTTTACAATTTCACGTCAAAAAATGGCTAAAATTCCAGTTGAAATTTTTTCAAAGTCCCTTAAAAATTTTCCAATTTTTGTCCCAATTCTTCCCATTCCCATTGAAACTTTTCAAATCCCTCTCAAAATTGTTGAAATTCTCTTGAAGCTTTTAAAATTCTCTCTAGAATTTTCAAAATCCATGTCCACATGTTTACAATTTCACGTCAAAAAATGGCTAAAATTCCAGTTGAAATTTTTTCAAAGTCCCTTAAAAATTTTCCAATTTTTGTCCCAATTCTTCCCATTCCCATTGAAACTTTTCAAATCCCTCTCCAAATTGTTGAAATTCTGTTGAAGCTTTTAAAATTCTCTCTAGAATTTTCAAAATCCATGTCCACATGTTTACAATTTCACGTCAAAAAATGGCTAAAATTCCAGTTGAAATTTTTTCAAAGTCCCTTAAAAATTTTCCAATTTTTGTCCCAATTCTTCCCATTCCCATTGAAACTTTTCAAATCCCTCTCAAAATTGTTGAAATTCTCTTGAAGCTTTTAAAATTCTCTCTAGAATTTTCAAAATCCATGTCCACATGTTTACAATTTCATGACAAAAAATGGCTAAAATTCCAGTTGAAATTTTTTCAAAGTCCCTTAAAAATTTTCCAATTTTTGTCCCAATTCTTCCCATTCCCATTGAAACTTTTCAAATCCCTCTCAAAATTGTTGAAATTCTGTTGAAGCTTTTAAAATTCTCTCTAGAATTTTCAAAATCCATGGCCACATGTTTACAATTTCACGTCAAAAAATGGCTAAAATTCCAGTTGAAATTTTTTCAAAGTCCCTTAAAAATTTTCCAATTTTTGTCCCAATTCTTCCCATTCCCATTGAAACTTTTCAAATCCCTCTCAAAATTGTTGAAATTCTCTTGAGGCTTTTAAAATTCTCTCTAGAATTTTCAAAATCCATGTCCACATGTTTACAATTTCACGTCAAAAAATGGCTAAAATTCCAGTTGAAATTTTTTCAAAGTCCCTTAAAAATTTTCCAATTTTTGTCCCAATTCTTCCCATTCCCATTGAAACTTTTCAAATCCCTCTCAAAATTGTTGAAATTCTCTTGAAGCTTTTAAAATTCTCTCTAGAATTTTCAAAATCCATGGCCACATGTTTACAATTTCACGTCAAAAAATGGCTAAAATTCCAGTTGAAATTTTTTCAAAGTCCCTTAAAAATTTTCCAATTTTTGTCCTAATTCTTCCCATTCCCATTGAAACTTTTCAAATCCCTCTCAAAATTGTTGAAATTCTCTTGAAGCTTTTAAAATTCTCTCTAGAATTTTCAAAATCCATGTCCACATGTTTACAATTTCACGACAAAAAATGGCTAAAATTCCAGTTGAAATTTTTTCAAAGTCCCTTAAAAATTTTCCAATTTTTGTCCCAATTCTTCCCATTCCCATTGAAACTTTTCAAATCCCTCTCAAAATTGTTGAAATTCTGTTGAAGCTTTTAAAATTCTCTCTAGAATTTTCAAAATCCATGTCCACATGTTTACAATTTCACATAAAAAATGGCTAAAATTCCAGTTGAAATTTTTTCAAAGTCCCTTAAAAATTTTCCAATTTTTGTCCCAATTCTTCCCATTCCCATTGAAACTTTTCAAATCCCTCTCCAAATTGTTGAAATTCTCTTGAAGCTTTTAAAATTCTCTCTAGAATTTTCAAAATCCATGGCCACATGTTTACAATTTCACGTCAAAAAATGGCTAAAATTCCAGTTGAAATTTTTTCAAAGTCCCTTAAAAGTTTTCCAATTATTGTCCCAATTCTTCCCATTCCCATTGAAACTTTTCAAATCCCTCTCAAAATTGTTGAAATTCTCTTGAAGCTTTTAAAATTCTCTCTAGAATTTTCAAAATCCATGGCCACATGTTTACAATTTCATGTAAAAAAATTGCTAAAATTCCAGCTGAAATTTTTTCAAAGTCCCTTAAAAATTTTCCAATTTTTGTCCCAATTCTTCCCATTCCCATTGAAACTTTTCAAATCCCTCTCAAAATTGTTGAAATTCTGTTGAAGCTTTTAAAATTCTCTCTAGAATTTTCAAAATCCATGTCCACATGTTTACAATTTCACGTCAAAAATTGGCTAAAATTCCAGTTGACATTTTTTCAAAGTCCCTGAAAAATTTTCCAATTTTTGTCCCAATTCTTCCCATTCCCATTGAAACTTTTCAAATCCCTCTCAAAATTGTTGAAATTCTCTTGAAGCTTTTAAAATTCTCTCTAGAATTTTTAAAATCCATGTCCACATGTTTACAATTTCACGTCAAAAAATGGCTAAAATTCCAGTTGAAATTTTTTCAAAGTCCCTTAAAAATTTTCCAATTTTTGTCCCAATTCTTCCCATTCCCATTGAAACTTTTCAAATCCCTCTCAAAATTGTTGAAATTCTCTTGAAGCTTTTAAAATTCTCTCTAGAATTTTCAAAATCCATGGCCACATGTTTACAATTTCACGACAAAAAATGGCTAAAATTCCAGTTGAAATTTTTTCAAAGTCCCTTAAAAATTTTCCAATTTTTGTCCCAATTCTTCCCATTCCCATTGAAACTTTTCAAATCCCTCTCAAAATTGTTGAAATTCTCTTGAAGCTTTTAAATTTCTCTCTAGAATTTTCAAAATCCATGGCCACATGTTTACAATTTCACGTCAAAAAATGGCTAAAATTCCAGTTGAAATTTTTTCAAAGTCCCTTAAAAATTTTCCAATTTTTGTCCCAATTCTTCCCATTCCCATTGAAACTTTTCAAATCCCTCTCAAAATTGTTGAAATTCTCTTGAAGCTTTTAAAATTCTCTCTAGAATTTTCAAAATCCATGTCCACATGTTTACAATTTCACATAAAAAAATGGCTAAAATTCCAGTTGAAATTTTTTCAAAGTCCCTTAAAAATTTTCCAATTTTTGTCCCAATTCTTCCCATTCCCATTGAAACTTTTCAAATCCCTCTCAAAATTGTTGAAATTCTCTTGAAGCTTTTAAAATTCTCTCTAGAATTTTCAAAATCCATGTCCACATGTTTACAATTTCACGTCAAAAAATGGCTAAAATTCCAGTTGAAATTTTTTCAAAGTCCCTTAAAAATTTTCCAATTTTTGTCCCAATTCTTCCCATTCCCATTGAAACTTTCAAATCCCTCTCAAAATTGTTGAAATTCTCTTGAAGCTTTTAAAATTCTCTCTAGAATTTTCAAAATCCATGTCCACATGTTTACAATTTCACGTCAAAAAATGGCTAAAATTCCAGTTGAAATTTTTTCAAAGTCCCTTAAAAATTTTCCAATTTTTGTCCCAATTCTTCCCATTCCCATTGAAACTTTTCAAATCCCTCTCAAAATTGTTGAAATTCTGTTGAAGCTTTTAAAATTCTCTCTAGAATTTTCAAAATCCATGTCCACAATTTTACAATTTCACGTCAAAAAATGGCTAAAATTCCAGTTGAAATTTTTTCAAAGTCCCTGAAAAATTTTCCAATTTTTGTCCCAATTCTTCCCATTCCCATTAAAACTTTTCAAATCCCTCTCAAAATTGTTGAAATTCTCTTGAAGCTTTTAAAATTCTCTCTAGAATTTTCAAAATCCATGGCCACATGTTTACAATTTCACGTCAAAAAATGGCTAAAATTCCAGTTGAAATTTTTTCAAAGTCCCTTAAAAATTTTCCAATTTTTGTCCCAATTCTTCCCATTCCCATTGAAACTTTTCAAATCCCTCTCAAAATTGTTGAAATTCTGTTGAAGCTTTTAAAATTCTCTCTAGAATTTTCAAAATCCATGTCCACATGTTTACAATTTCACGTCAAAAAATGGCTAAAATTCCAGCTGAAATTTTTTCAAAGTCCCTTCAAAATTTTCCAATTTTTGTCCCAATTCTTCCCATTCCCATTGAAACTTTTCAAATCCCTCTCCAAATTGTTGAAATTCTCTTGAAGCTTTTAAAATTCTCTCTAGAATTTTCAAAATCCATGGCCACATGTTTACAATTTCACGTCAAAAAATGGCTAAAATTCCAGTTGAAATTTTTTCAAAGTCCCTTAAAAATTTTCCAATTTTTGTCCCAATTCTTCCCATTCCCATTGAAACTTTTCAAATCCCTCTCAAAATTGTTGAAATTCTCTTGAAGCTTTTAAATTTCTCTCTAGAATTTTCAAAATCCATGTCCACATGTTTACAATTTCACATAAAAAAATGGCTAAAATTCCAGTTGAAATTTTTTCAAAGTCCCTTAAAAGTTTTCCAATTTTTGTCCCAATTCTTCCCATTCCCATTGAAACTTTTCAAATCCCTCTCAAAATTGTTGAAATTCTCTTGAAGCTTTTAAAATTCTCTCTAGAATTTTCAAAATCCATGGCCACATGTTTACAATTTCACGTCAAAAAATGGCTAAAATTCCAGCTGAAATTTTTTCAAAGTCCCTTAAAAATTTTCCAATTTTTGTCCCAATTCTTCCCATTCCCATTGAAACTTTTCAAATCCCTCTCAAAATTGTTGAAATTCTGTTGAAGCTTTTAAAATTCTCTCTAGAATTTTCAAAATCCATGTCCACATGTTTACAATTTCACGTCAAAAAATGGCTAAAATTCCAGTTGAAATTTTTTCAAAGTCCCTTAAAAATTTTCCAGTTTTTGTCCCAATTCTTCCCATTCCCATTGAAACTTTTCAAATCCCTCTCAAAATTGTTGAAATTCTCTTGAAGCTTTTAAAATTCTCTCTAGAATTTTCAAAATCCATGTCCACATGTTTACAATTTCACGTCAAAAAATGGCTAAAATTCCAGTTGAAATTTTTTCAAAGTCCCTTAAAAATTTTCCAATTTTTGTCCCAATTCTTCCCATTCCCATTGAAACTTTTCAAATCCCTCTCCAAATTGTTGAAATTCTCTTGAAGCTTTTAAAATTCTCTCTAGAATTTTCAAAATCCATGGCCACATGTTTACAATTTCACGTCAAAAAATGGCTAAAATTCCAGTTGAAATTTTTTCAAAGTCCCTTAAAAATTTTCCAATTTTTGTCCCAATTCTTCCCATTCCCATTGAAACTTTTCAAATCCCTCTCAAAATTGTTGAAATTCTGTTGAAGCTTTTAAAATTCTCTCTAGAATTTTCAAAATCCATGTCCACATGTTTACAATTTCACGTCAAAAAATGGCTAAAATTCCAGTTGAAATTTTTTCAAAGTCCCTTAAAAATTTTCCAATTTTTGTCCCAATTCTTCCCATTCCCATTGAAACTTTTCAAATCCCTCTCAAAATTGTTGAAATTCTGTTGAAGCTTTTAAAATTCTCTCTAAAATTTTCAAAATCCATGTCCACATGTTTACAATTTCACGTAAAAAAATGGCTAAAATTCCAGTTGAAATTTTTTCAAAGTCCCTTCAAAATTTTCCAATTTTTGTCCCAATTCTTCCCATTCCCATTGAAACTTTTCAAATCCGTCTCAAAATTGTTGAAATTCTCTTGAAGCTTTTAAAATTCTCTCTAGAATTTTCAAAATCCATGTCCACATGTTTACAATTTCACGACAAAAAATTGCTAAAATTCCAGTTGAAATTTTTTCAAAGTCCCTTAAAATTTTCCAATTTTTGTCCCAATTCTTCCCATTCCCATTGAAACTTTTCAAATCCCTCTCAAAATTGTTGAAATTCTCTTGAAGCTTTTAAAATTCTCTCTAGAATTTTCAAAATCCACTTCAAAATGTTTACAATTTCACGTCAAAAAATGGCTAAAATTCCAGTTGAAATTTTTTCAAAGTCCCTTCAAAATTTTTCCAATTTTTGTCCCAATTCTTCCCATTCCCATTGAAACTTTTCAAATCCCTCTCCAAAATTGTTGAAATTCTCTTGAAGCTTTTAAAATTCTCTCTAGAATTTTCAAAATCCATGGCCACATGTTTACAATTTCACGTCAAAAAATGGCTAAAATTCCAGTTGAAATTTTTTCAAAGTCCCTTAAAAATTTTCCAATTTTTGTCCCAATTCTTCCCATTCCCATTGAAACTTTTCAAATCCCTCTCAAAATTGTTGAAATTCTCTTGAAGCTTTTAAAATTCTCTCTAGAATTTTCAAAATCCATGTCCACATGTTTACAATTTCACGTCAAAAAATGGCTAAAATTCCAGTTGAAATTTTTTCAAAGTCCCTTAAAAATTTTCCAATTTTTGTCCCAATTCTTCCCATTCCCATTGAAACTTTTCAAATCCCTCTCAAAATTGTTGAAATTCTCTTGAAGCTTTTAAAATTCTCTCTAGAATTTTCAAAATCCATGGCCACATGTTTACAATTTCACGACAAAAAATGGCTAAAATTCCAGTTGAAATTTTTTCAAAGTCCCTTAAAAATTTTCCAATTTTTGTCCCAATTCTTCCCATTCCCATTGAAACTTTTCAAATCCCTCTCAAAATTGTTGAAATTCTCTTGAAGCTTTTAAAATTCTCTCTAGAATTTTCAAAATCCACTTCAACATGTTTACAATTTCAAGTCAAAAAATGGCTAAAATTCCAGTTGAAATTTTTTCAAAGTCCCTTAAAAATTTTCCAATTTTTGTCCCAATTCTTCCCATTCCCATTGAAACTTTTCAAATCCCTCTCAAAATTGTTGAAATTCTCTTGAAGCTTTTAAAATTCTCTCTAGAATTTTCAAAATCCATGGCCACATGTTTACAATTTCACGACAAAAAATGGCTAAAATTCCAGTTGAAATTTTTTCAAAGTCCCTTAAAAATTTTCCAATTTTTGTCCCAATTCTTCCCATTCCCATTGAAACTTTTCAAATCCCTCTCAAAATTGTTGAAATTCTCTTGAAGCTTTTAAAATTCTCTCTAGAATTTTCAAAATCCATGTCCACATGTTTACAATTTCACGTCAAAAAATGGCTAAAATTCCAGTTGAAATTTTTTCAAAGTCCCTTAAAAATTTTCCAATTTTTGTCCCAATTCTTCCCATTCCCATTGAAACTTTTCAAATCCCTCTCAAAATTGTTGAAATTCTCTTGAAGCTTTTAAAATTCTCTCTAGAATTTTCAAAATCCATGGCCACATGTTTACAATTTCACGAAAAAAAATGGCTAAAATTCCAGTTGAAATTTTTTCAAAGTCCCTTAAAAATTTTCCAATTTTTGTCCCAATTCTTCCCATTCCCATTGAAACTTTTCAAATCCCTCTCCAAATTGTTGAAATTCTGTTGAAGCTTTTAAAATTCTCTCTAGAATTTTCAAAATCCATGTCCACATGTTTACAATTTCACGTCAAAAAATGGCTAAAATTCCAGTTGAAATTTTTTCAAAGTCCCTTAAAAATTTTCCAATTTTTGTCCCAATTCTTCCCATTCCCATTGAAACTTTTCAAATCCCTCTCCAAATTGTTGAAATTCTCTTGAAGCTTTTAAAATTCTCTCTAGAATTTTCAAAATCCATGTCCACATGTTTACAATTTCACGTCAAAAAATGGCTAAAATTCCAGTTGAAATTTTTTCAAAGTCCCTTAAAAATTTTCCAATTTTTGTCCCAATTCTTCCCATTCCCATTGAAACTTTTCAAATCCCTCTCAAAATTGTTGAAATTCTGTTGAAGCTTTTAAAATTCTCTCTAGAATTTTCAAAATCCATGTCCACATGTTTACAATTTCACGTAAAAAAATGGCTAAAATTCCCGTTGAAATTTTTTCAAAGTCCCTTAAAAGTTTTCCAATTTTTGTCCCAATTCTTCCCATTCCCATTGAAACTTTTCAAATCCCTCTCAAAATTGTTGAAATTCTCTTGAAGCTTTTAAATTTCTCTCTAGAATTTTCAAAATCCATGTCCACATGTTTACAATTTCACATAAAAAAATTGCTAAAATTCCAGTTGAAATTTTTTCAAAGTCCCTTAAAAGTTTTCCAATTTTTGTCCCAATTCTTCCCATTCCCATTGAAACTTTTCAAATCCCTCTCAAAATTGTTGAAATTCTCTTGAAGCTTTTAAAATTCTCTCTAGAATTTTCAAAATCCATGTCCACATGTTTACAATTTCACGTCAAAAAATGGCTAAAATTCCAGTTGAAATTTTTTCAAAGTCCCTTAAAAATTTTCCAATTTTTGTCCCAATTCTTCCCATTCCCATTGAAACTTTTCAAATCCCTCTCCAAATTGTTGAAATTCTCTTGAAGCTTTTAAAATTCTCTCTAGAATTTTCAAAATCCATGGCCACATGTTTACAATTTCACGTCAAAAAATGGCTAAAATTCCAGTTGAAATTTTTTCAAAGTCCCTTAAAAATTTTCCAATTTTTGTCCCAATTCTTCCCATTCCCATTGAAACTTTTCAAATCCCTCTCAAAATTGTTGAAATTCTGTTGAAGCTTTTAAAATTCTCTCTAGAATTTTCAAAATCCATGTCCACATGTTTACAATTTCACGTCAAAAAATGGCTAAAATTCCAGTTGAAATTTTTTCAAAGTCCCTTAAAAATTTTCCAATTTTTGTCCCAATTCTTCCCATTCCCATTGAAACTTTTCAAATCCCTCTCAAAATTGTTGAAATTCTGTTGAAGCTTTTAAAATTCTCTCTAAAATTTTCAAAATCCATGTCCACATGTTTACAATTTCACGTAAAAAAATGGCTAAAATTCCAGTTGAAATTTTTTCAAAGTCCCTTCAAAATTTTCCAATTTTTGTCCCAATTCTTCCCATTCCCATTGAAACTTTTCAAATCCGTCTCAAAATTGTTGAAATTCTCTTGAAGCTTTTAAAATTCTCTCTAGAATTTTCAAAATCCATGTCCACATGTTTACAATTTCACGACAAAAAATTGCTAAAATTCCAGTTGAAATTTTTTCAAAGTCCCTTAAAATTTTCCAATTTTTGTCCCAATTCTTCCCATTCCCATTGAAACTTTTCAAATCCCTCTCAAAATTGTTGAAATTCTCTTGAAGCTTTTAAAATTCTCTCTAGAATTTTCAAAATCCACTTCAAAATGTTTACAATTTCACGTCAAAAAATGGCTAAAATTCCAGTTGAAATTTTTTCAAAGTCCCTTCAAAATTTTCCAATTTTTGTCCCAATTCTTCCCATTCCCATTGAAACTTTTCAAATCCCTCTCCAAATTGTTGAAATTCTCTTGAAGCTTTTAAAATTCTCTCTAGAATTTTCAAAATCCATGGCCACATGTTTACAATTTCACGTCAAAAAATGGCTAAAATTCCAGTTGAAATTTTTTCAAAGTCCCTTAAAAATTTTCCAATTTTTGTCCCAATTCTTCCCATTCCCATTGAAACTTTTCAAATCCCTCTCAAAATTGTTGAAATTCTCTTGAAGCTTTTAAAATTCTCTCTAGAATTTTCAAAATCCATGTCCACATGTTTACAATTTCACGTCAAAAAATGGCTAAAATTCCAGTTGAAATTTTTTCAAAGTCCCTTAAAAATTTTCCAATTTTTGTCCCAATTCTTCCCATTCCCATTGAAACTTTTCAAATCCCTCTCAAAATTGTTGAAATTCTCTTGAAGCTTTTAAAATTCTCTCTAGAATTTTCAAAATCCATGGCCACATGTTTACAATTTCACGACAAAAAATGGCTAAAATTCCAGTTGAAATTTTTTCAAAGTCCCTTAAAAATTTTCCAATTTTTGTCCCAATTCTTCCCATTCCCATTGAAACTTTTCAAATCCCTCTCAAAATTGTTGAAATTCTCTTGAAGCTTTTAAAATTCTCTCTAGAATTTTCAAAATCCACTTCAACATGTTTACAATTTCAAGTCAAAAAATGGCTAAAATTCCAGTTGAAATTTTTTCAAAGTCCCTTAAAAATTTTCCAATTTTTGTCCCAATTCTTCCCATTCCCATTGAAACTTTTCAAATCCCTCTCAAAATTGTTGAAATTCTCTTGAAGCTTTTAAAATTCTCTCTAGAATTTTCAAAATCCATGGCCACATGTTTACAATTTCACGACAAAAAATGGCTAAAATTCCAGTTGAAATTTTTTCAAAGTCCCTTAAAAATTTTCCAATTTTTGTCCCAATTCTTCCCATTCCCATTGAAACTTTTCAAATCCCTCTCAAAATTGTTGAAATTCTCTTGAAGCTTTTAAAATTCTCTCTAGAATTTTCAAAATCCATGTCCACATGTTTACAATTTCACGTCAAAAAATGGCTAAAATTCCAGTTGAAATTTTTTCAAAGTCCCTTAAAAATTTTCCAATTTTTGTCCCAATTCTTCCCATTCCCATTGAAACTTTTCAAATCCCTCTCAAAATTGTTGAAATTCTCTTGAAGCTTTTAAAATTCTCTCTAGAATTTTCAAAATCCATGGCCACATGTTTACAATTTCACGAAAAAAAATGGCTAAAATTCCAGTTGAAATTTTTTCAAAGTCCCTTAAAAATTTTCCAATTTTTGTCCCAATTCTTCCCATTCCCATTGAAACTTTTCAAATCCCTCTCAAAATTGTTGAAATTCTGTTGAAGCTTTTAAAATTCTCTCTAGAATTTTCAAAATCCATGTCCACATGTTTACAATTTCACGTCAAAAAATGGCTAAAATTCCAGTTGAAATTTTTTCAAAGTCCCTTAAAAATTTTCCAATTTTTGTCCCAATTCTTCCCATTCCCATTGAAACTTTTCAAATCCCTCTCCAAATTGTTGAAATTCTCTTGAAGCTTTTAAAATTCTCTCTAGAATTTTCAAAATCCATGTCCACATGTTTACAATTTCACGTCAAAAAATGGCTAAAATTCCAGTTGAAATTTTTTCAAAGTCCCTTAAAAATTTTCCAATTTTTGTCCCAATTCTTCCCATTCCCATTGAAACTTTTCAAATCCCTCTCAAAATTGTTGAAATTCTCTTGAAGCTTTTAAAATTCTCTCTAGAATTTTCAAAATCCATGTCCACATGTTTACAATTTCACGTAAAAAAATGGCTAAAATTCCCGTTGAAATTTTTTCAAAGTCCCTTAAAAGTTTTCCAATTTTTGTCCCAATTCTTCCCATTCCCATTGAAACTTTTCAAATCCCTCTCAAAATTGTTGAAATTCTCTTGAAGCTTTTAAAATTCTCTCTAGAATTTTCAAAATCCATGGCCACATGTTTACAATTTCATGTAAAAAAATTGCTAAAATTCCAGTTGAAATTTTTTCAAAGTCCCTTAAAAATTTTCCAATTTTTGTCCCAATTCTTCCCATTCCCATTGAAACTTTTCAAATCCCTCTCAAAATTGTTGAAATTCTCTTGAAGCTTTTAAAAGTCTCTCTAGAATTTTCAAAATCCATGTCCACATGTTTACAATTTCACGTCAAAAAATGGCTAAAATTCCAGTTGAAATTTTTTCAAAGTCCCTCAAAATTTTCCAATTTTTGTCCTAATTCTTCCCATTCCCATTGAAACTTTTCAAATCCCTCTCAAAATTGTTGAAATTCTCTTGAGGCTTTTAAAATTCTCTCTAGAATTTTCAAAATCCATGTCCACATGTTTACAATTTCACGTCAAAAAATGGCTAAAATTCCAGTTGAAATTTTTTCAAAGTCCCTTAAAAATTTTCCAATTTTTGTCCCAATTCTTCCCATTCCCATTGAAACTTTTCAAATCCCTCTCAAAATTGTTGAAATTCTCTTGAAGCTTTTAAAATTCTCTCTAGAATTTTCAAAATCCATGGCCACATGTTTACAATTTCACGTCAAAAAATGGCTAAAATTCCAGTTGAAATTTTTTCAAAGTCCCTTAAAAATTTTCCAATTTTTGTCCTAATTCTTCCCATTCCCATTGAAACTTTTCAAATCCCTCTCAAAATTGTTGAAATTCTCTTGAAGCTTTTAAAATTCTCTCTAGAATTTTCAAAATCCATGTCCACATGTTTACAATTTCACGACAAAAAATGGCTAAAATTCCAGTTGAAATTTTTTCAAAGTCCCTTAAAAATTTTCCAATTTTTGTCCCAATTCTTCCCATTCCCATTGAAACTTTTCAAATCCCTCTCAAAATTGTTGAAATTCTGTTGAAGCTTTTAAAATTCTCTCTAGAATTTTCAAAATCCATGTCCACATGTTTACAATTTCACATAAAAAATGGCTAAAATTCCAGTTGAAATTTTTTCAAAGTCCCTTAAAAATTTTCCAATTTTTGTCCCAATTCTTCCCATTCCCATTGAAACTTTTCAAATCCCTCTCCAAATTGTTGAAATTCTCTTGAAGCTTTTAAAATTCTCTCTAGAATTTTCAAAATCCATGGCCACATGTTTACAATTTCACGTCAAAAAATGGCTAAAATTCCAGTTGAAATTTTTTCAAAGTCCCTTAAAAGTTTTCCAATTATTGTCCCAATTCTTCCCATTCCCATTGAAACTTTTCAAATCCCTCTCAAAATTGTTGAAATTCTCTTGAAGCTTTTAAAATTCTCTCTAGAATTTTCAAAATCCATGGCCACATGTTTACAATTTCATGTAAAAAAATTGCTAAAATTCCAGCTGAAATTTTTTCAAAGTCCCTTAAAAATTTTCCAATTTTTGTCCCAATTCTTCCCATTCCCATTGAAACTTTTCAAATCCCTCTCAAAATTGTTGAAATTCTGTTGAAGCTTTTAAAATTCTCTCTAGAATTTTCAAAATCCATGTCCACATGTTTACAATTTCACGTCAAAAATTGGCTAAAATTCCAGTTGACATTTTTTCAAAGTCCCTGAAAAATTTTCCAATTTTTGTCCCAATTCTTCCCATTCCCATTGAAACTTTTCAAATCCCTCTCAAAATTGTTGAAATTCTCTTGAAGCTTTTAAAATTCTCTCTAGAATTTTTAAAATCCATGTCCACATGTTTACAATTTCACGTCAAAAAATGGCTAAAATTCCAGTTGAAATTTTTTCAAAGTCCCTTAAAAATTTTCCAATTTTTGTCCCAATTCTTCCCATTCCCATTGAAACTTTTCAAATCCCTCTCAAAATTGTTGAAATTCTCTTGAAGCTTTTAAAATTCTCTCTAGAATTTTCAAAATCCATGGCCACATGTTTACAATTTCACGACAAAAAATGGCTAAAATTCCAGTTGAAATTTTTTCAAAGTCCCTTAAAAATTTTCCAATTTTTGTCCCAATTCTTCCCATTCCCATTGAAACTTTTCAAATCCCTCTCAAAATTGTTGAAATTCTCTTGAAGCTTTTAAATTTCTCTCTAGAATTTTCAAAATCCATGGCCACATGTTTACAATTTCACGTCAAAAAATGGCTAAAATTCCAGTTGAAATTTTTTCAAAGTCCCTTAAAAATTTTCCAATTTTTGTCCCAATTCTTCCCATTCCCATTGAAACTTTTCAAATCCCTCTCAAAATTGTTGAAATTCTCTTGAAGCTTTTAAAATTCTCTCTAGAATTTTCAAAATCCATGTCCACATGTTTACAATTTCACATAAAAAAATGGCTAAAATTCCAGTTGAAATTTTTTCAAAGTCCCTTAAAAATTTTCCAATTTTTGTCCCAATTCTTCCCATTCCCATTGAAACTTTTCAAATCCCTCTCAAAATTGTTGAAATTCTCTTGAAGCTTTTAAAATTCTCTCTAGAATTTTCAAAATCCATGTCCACATGTTTACAATTTCACGTCAAAAAATGGCTAAAATTCCAGTTGAAATTTTTTCAAAGTCCCTTAAAAATTTTCCAATTTTTGTCCCAATTCTTCCCATTCCCATTGAAACTTTCAAATCCCTCTCAAAATTGTTGAAATTCTCTTGAAGCTTTTAAAATTCTCTCTAGAATTTTCAAAATCCATGTCCACATGTTTACAATTTCACATCAAAAAATGGCTAAAATTCCAGTTGAAATTTTTTCAAAGTCCCTTAAAAATTTTCCAATTTTTGTCCCAATTCTTCCCATTCCCATTGAAACTTTTCAAATCCCTCTCAAAATTGTTGAAATTCTCTTGAAGCTTTTAAAATTCTCTCTAGAATTTTCAAAATCCATGTCCACAATTTTACAATTTCACGTCAAAAAATGGCTAAAATTCCAGTTGAAATTTTTTCAAAGTCCCTTCAAAATTTTCCAATTTTTGTCCCAATTCTTCCCATTCCCATTAAAACTTTTCAAATCCCTCTCAAAATTGTTGAAATTCTCTTGAAGCTTTTAAAATTCTCTCTAGAATTTTCAAAATCCATGGCCACATGTTTACAATTTCACGTCAAAAAATGGCTAAAATTCCAGTTGAAATTTTTTCAAAGTCCCTTAAAAATTTTCCAATTTTTGTCCCAATTCTTCCCATTCCCATTGAAACTTTTCAAATCCCTCTCAAAATTGTTGAAATTCTGTTGAAGCTTTTAAAATTCTCTCTAGAATTTTCAAAATCCATGTCCACATGTTTACAATTTCACGTCAAAAAATGGCTAAAATTCCAGCTGAAATTTTTTCAAAGTCCCTTCAAAATTTTCCAATTTTTGTCCCAATTCTTCCCATTCCCATTGAAACTTTTCAAATCCCTCTCCAAATTGTTGAAATTCTCTTGAAGCTTTTAAAATTCTCTCTAGAATTTTCAAAATCCATGGCCACATGTTTACAATTTCACGTCAAAAAATGGCTAAAATTCCAGTTGAAATTTTTTCAAAGTCCCTTAAAAATTTTCCAATTTTTGTCCCAATTCTTCCCATTCCCATTGAAACTTTTCAAATCCCTCTCAAAATTGTTGAAATTCTCTTGAAGCTTTTAAATTTCTCTCTAGAATTTCCAAAATCCATGTCCACATGTTTACAATTTCACATAAAAAAATTGCTAAAATTCCAGTTGAAATTTTTTCAAAGTCCCTTAAAAGTTTTCCAATTTTTGTCCCAATTCTTCCCATTCCCATTGAAACTTTTCAAATCCCTCTCAAAATTGTTGAAATTCTCTTGAAGCTTTTAAAATTCTCTCTAGAATTTTCAAAATCCATGGCCACATGTTTACAATTTCACGTCAAAAAATGGCTAAAATTCCAGCTGAAATTTTTTCAAAGTCCCTTAAAAATTTTCCAATTTTTGTCCCAATTCTTCCCATTCCCATTGAAACTTTTCAAATCCCTCTCAAAATTGTTGAAATTCTGTTGAAGCTTTTAAAATTCTCTCTAGAATTTTCAAAATCCATGTCCACATGTTTACAATTTCACGTCAAAAAATGGCTAAAATTCCAGTTGAAATTTTTT
Source organism: Streptopelia decaocto (assembly GCF_964273445.1). Classification (NCBI taxonomy): domain Eukaryota; kingdom Metazoa; phylum Chordata; class Aves; order Columbiformes; family Columbidae; genus Streptopelia; species Streptopelia decaocto. Next base: position 24,807 of record NW_028116086.1, read on the forward strand.
CAAAGTCCCTTAAAAATTTTCCAGTTTTTGTCCCAATTCTTCCCATTCCCATTGAAACTTTCAAATCCCTCTCAAAATTGTTGAAATTCTCTTGAAGCTTTTAAAATTCTCTCTAGAATTTTCAAAATCCATGTCCACATGTTTACAATTTCACATCAAAAAATGGCTAAAATTCCAGTTGAAATTTTTTCAAAGTCCCTTAAAAATTTTCCAATTTTTGTCCCAATTCTTCCCATTCCCATTGAAACTTTTCAAATCCCTCTCAAAATTGTTGAAATTCTGTTGAAGCTTTTAAAATTCTCTCTAGAATTTTCAAAATCCATGTCCACAATTTTACAATTTCACGTCAAAAAATGGCTAAAATTCCAGTTGAAATTTTTTCAAAGTCCCTTCAAAATTTTCCAATTTTTGTCCCAATTCTTCCCATTCCCATTAAAACTTTTCAAATCCCTCTCAAAATTGTTGAAATTCTCTTGAAGCTTTTAAAATTCTCTCTAGAATTTTCAAAATCCATGGCCACATGTTTACAATTTCACGTCAAAAAATGGCTAAAATTCCAGTTGAAATTTTTTCAAAGTCCCTTAAAAATTTTCCAATTTTTGTCCCAATTCTTCCCATTCCCATTGAAACTTTTCAAATCCCTCTCAAAATTGTTGAAATTCTGTTGAAGCTTTTAAAATTCTCTCTAGAATTTTCAAAATCCATGTCCACATGTTTACAATTTCACGTCAAAAAATGGCTAAAATTCCAGTTGAAATTTTTTCAAAGTCCCTTCAAAATTTTCCAGTTTTTGTCCCAATTCTTCCCATTCCCATTGAAACTTTCAAATCCCTCTCAAAATTGTTGAAATTCTCTTGAAGCTTTTAAAATTCTCTCTAGAATTTTCAAAATCCATGTCCACATGTTTACAATTTCACGACAAAAAATTGCTAAAATTCCAGTTGAAATTTTTTCAAAGTCCCTTAAAATTTTCCAATTTTTGTCCCAATTCTTCCCATTCCCATTGAAACTTTTCAAATCCCTCTCAAAATTGTTGAAATTCTCTTGAAGCTTTTAAAATTCTCTCTAGAATTTTCAAAATCCACTTCAAAATGTTTACAATTTCACGTCAAAAAATGGCTAAAATTCCAGTTGAAATTTTTTCAAAGTCCCTTCAAAATTTTCCAATTTTTGTCCCAATTCTTCCCATTCCCATTAAAACTTTTCAAATCCCTCTCAAAATTGTTGAAATTCTCTTGAAGCTTTTAAAATTCTCTCTAGAATTTTCAAAATCCATGGCCACATGTTTACAATTTCACGTCAAAAAATGGCTAAAATTCCAGTTGAAATTTTTTCAAAGTCCCTTAAAAATTTTCCAATTTTTGTCCCAATTCTTCCCATTCCCATTGAAACTTTTCAAATCCCTCTCAAAATTGTTGAAATTCTCTTGAAGCTTTTAAAATTCTCTCTAGAATTTTCAAAATCCATGTCCACATGTTTACAATTTCACGTCAAAAAATGGCTAAAATTCCAGTTGAAATTTTTTCAAAGTCCCTTAAAAATTTTCCAATTTTTGTCCCAATTCTTCCCATTCCCATTGAAACTTTTCAAATCCCTCTCAAAATTGTTGAAATTCTCTTGAAGCTTTTAAAATTCTCTCTAGAATTTTCAAAATCCATGGCCACATGTTTACAATTTCACGACAAAAAATGGCTAAAATTCCAGTTGAAATTTTTTCAAAGTCCCTTAAAAATTTTCCAATTTTTGTCCCAATTCTTCCCATTCCCATTGAAACTTTTCAAATCCCTCTCAAAATTGTTGAAATTCTCTTGAAGCTTTTAAAATTCTCTCTAGAATTTTCAAAATCCACTTCAACATGTTTACAATTTCAAGTCAAAAAATGGCTAAAATTCCAGTTGAAATTTTTTCAAAGTCCCTTAAAAATTTTCCAATTTTTGTCCCAATTCTTCCCATTCCCATTGAAACTTTTCAAATCCCTCTCAAAATTGTTGAAATTCTCTTGAAGCTTTTAAAATTCTCTCTAGAATTTTCAAAATCCATGGCCACATGTTTACAATTTCACGACAAAAAATGGCTAAAATTCCAGTTGAAATTTTTTCAAAGTCCCTTAAAAATTTTCCAATTTTTGTCCCAATTCTTCCCATTCCCATTGAAACTTTTCAAATCCCTCTCAAAATTGTTGAAATTCTCTTGAAGCTTTTAAAATTCTCTCTAGAATTTTCAAAATCCATGGCCACATGTTTACAATTTCACGTCAAAAAATGGCTAAAATTCCAGTTGAAATTTTTTCAAAGTCCCTTAAAAATTTTCCAATTTTTGTCCCAATTCTTCCCATTCCCATTGAAACTTTTCAAATCCCTCTCAAAATTGTTGAAAATTCTCTTGAAGCTTTTAAAATTCTCTCTAGAATTTTCAAAATCCATGGCCACATGTTTACAATTTCACGAAAAAAATGGCTAAAATTCCAGTTGAAATTTTTTCAAAGTCCCTTAAAAATTTTCCAATTTTTGTCCCAATTCTTCCCATTCCCATTGAAACTTTTCAAATCCCTCTCAAAATTGTTGAAATTCTGTTGAAGCTTTTAAAATTCTCTCTAGAATTTTCAAAATCCATGTCCACATGTTTACAATTTCACGTCAAAAAATGGCTAAAATTCCAGTTGAAATTTTTTCAAAGTCCCTTAAAAATTTTCCAATTTTTGTCCCAATTCTTCCCATTCCCATTGAAACTTTTCAAATCCCTCTCAAAATTGTTGAAATTCTCTTGAAGCTTTTAAAATTCTCTCTAGAATTTCAAAATCCATGGCCACATGTTTACAATTTCACGTAAAAAAATGGCTAAAATTCCAGTTGAAATTTTTTCAAAGTCCCTTAAAAATTTTCCAATTTTTGTCCCAATTCTTCCCATTCCCATTGAAACTTTTCAAATCCCTCTCAAAATTGTTGAAATTCTCTTGAAGCTTTTAAAATTCTCTCTAGAATTTTCAAAATCCATGTCCACATGTTTACAATTTCACGTCAAAAAATGGCTAAAATTCCAGTTGAAATTTTTTCAAAGTCCCTTAAAAATTTTCCAATTTTTTGTCCCAATTCTTCCCATTCCCATTGAAACTTTTCAATCCCTCTCAAAATTGTTGAAATTCTCTTGAAGCTTTTAAAATTCTCTCTAGAATTTTCAAAATCCATGTCCACATGTTTACAATTTCACGTCAAAAAATGGCTAAAATTCCAGCTGAAATTTTTTCAAAGTCCCTTAAAAATTTTCCAATTTTTGTCCCAATTCTTCCCATTCCCATTGAAACTTTTCAAATCCCTCTCAAAATTGTTGAAATTCTCTTGAAGCTTTTAAAATTCTCTCTAGAATTTTCAAAATCCATGTCCACATGTTTACAATTTCACGTCAAAAAATGGCTAAAATTCCAGTTGAAATTTTTTCAAAGTCCCTTAAAAATTTTCCAATTTTTTGTCCCAATTCTTCCCATTCCCATTGAAACTTTTCAAATCCCTCTCAAAATTGTTGAAATTCTCTTGAAGCTTTTAAAATTCTCTCTAGAATTTTCAAAATCCATGGCCACATGTTTACAATTTCACGTCAAAAAATGGCTAAAATCCAGTTGAAATTTTTTCAAAGTCCCTTAAAAATTTTCCAATTTTTGTCCCAATTCTTCCCATTCCCATTGAAACTTTTCAAATCCCTCTCAAAATTGTTGAAATTTCTCTTGAAGCTTTTAAAATTCTCTCTAGAATTTTCAAAATCCATGTCCACATGTTTACAATTTCACGTCAAAAAATGGCTACAATTCCAGTTGAAATTTTTTCAAAGTCCCTTAAAAATTTTCCAATTTTTGTCCAATTCTTCCCATTCCCATTGAAACTTTTCAAATCCCGCTCAAAATTGTTGAAATTCTCTTGAAGCTTTTAAAATTCTCTCTAGAATTTTCAAAATCCATGGCCACATGTTTACAATTCACGTCAAAAAATGGCTAAAATTCCAGTTGAAATTTTTTCAAAGTCCCTTAAAAATTTTCCAATTTTTGTCCCAATTCTTCCCATTCCCATTGAAACTTTTCAAATCCCTCTCAAAATTGTTGAAATTCTCTTGAAGCTTTTAAAATTCTCTCTAGAATTTTCAAAATCCATGGCCACATGTTTACAATTTCATGTAAAAAAATTGCTAAAATTCCAGCTGAAATTTTTCTTAAAAATTTTCCAATTTTTGTCCCAATTCTTCCCATTCCCATTGAACTTTTCAAATGGCTCTCAAAATTGTTGAAATTCTGTGAAGCTTTTAAAATTCTCTCTAGAATTTTCAAAATCCATGTCCACATGTTTACAATTTCACGTCAAAAAATGGCTAAAATTCCAGTTGAAATTTTTTCAAAGTCCCTGAAAATTTTCCAATTTTTGTCCCAATTCTTCCCATTCCCATTGAAACTTTTCAAATCCCTCTCAAAATTGTTGAAATTCTCTTGAAGCTTTTAAAATTCTCTCTAGAATTTTCAAAATCCATGGCCACATGTTTA
>NW_028116085.1:0-50455 GCF_964273445.1 Streptopelia decaocto
CCTGAAAAATTTTCCAATTTTTGTCCCAATTCTTCCCATTCCCATTGAAACTTTTCAAATCCCTCTCAAAATTGTTGATATTCTCTTGAAGCTTTTAAAATTCTCTCTAGAATTTTCAAAATCCACGTCCACATGTTTACAATTTCACGTCAAAAAATGGCTAAAATTCCAGTTGAAATGTTTTCAAAGTCCCTTAAAAATTTTCCAATTTTTGTCCCAATTCTTCCCATTCCCATTGAAACTTTTCAAATCCCTCTCAAAATTGTTGAAATTCTCTTGAAGCTTTTAAAATTCTCTCTAGAATTTTCAAAATCCATGTCCACATGTTTACAATTTCACGTCAAAAAATGGCTAAAATTCCAGTGGAAATTTTTTCAAAGTCCCTTAAAAATTTTCCAATTTTTGTCCCAATTCTTCCCATTCCCATTGAAACTTTTCAAATCCCTCTCAACATTGTTGAAATTCTCTTGAAGCTTTTAAAATTCTCTCTAGAATTTTCAAAATCCATGTCCACATGTTTACAATTTCACGTCAAAAAATGGCTGAAATTCCAGTGGAAATTTTTTCAAAGTCCCTTAAAAATTTTCCAATTTTTGTCCCAATTCTTCCCATTCCCATTGAAACTTTTCAAATCCCTCTCAACATTGTTGAAATTCTCTTGAAGCTTTTAAAATTCTCTCTAGAATTTTCAAAATCCACTTCCACATGTTTACAATTTCACGTCAAAAAATGGCTAAAATTCCAGTTGAAATGTTTTCAAAGTCCCTTCAAAATTTTCCAATTTTTGTCCCAATTCTTCCCATTCCCATTGAAACTTTTCAAATCCCTCTCCAAATTGTTGAAATTCTCTTGAAGCTTTTAAAATTCTCTCTAGAATTTTCAAAATCCATGTCCACATGTTTACAATTTCACGTCAAAAAATGGCTAAAATTCCAGTTGAAATGTTTTCAAAGTCCCTGAAAATTTTCCAATTTTTGTCCCAATTCTTCCCATTCCCATTGAAACTTTTCAAATCCCTCTCAAAATTGTTGATATTCTCTTGAAGCTTTTAAAATTCTCTCTAGAATTTTCAAAATCCACGTCCACATGTTTACAATTTCACGTCAAAAAATGGCTAAAATTCCAGTTGAAATGTTTTCAAAGTCCCTTAAAAATTTTCCAATTTTTGTCCCAATTCTTCCCATTCCCATTGAAACTTTTCAAATCCCTCTCAAAATTGTTGAAATTCTCTTGAAGCTTTTAAAATTCTCTCTAGAATTTTCAAAATCCATGTCCACATGTTTACAATTTCACGTCAAAAAATGGCTAAAATTCCAGTGGAAATTTTTTCAAAGTCCCTTAAAAATTTTCCAATTTTTGTCCCAATTCTTCCCATTCCCATTGAAACTTTTCAAATCCCTCTCAACATTGTTGAAATTCTCTTGAAGCTTTTAAAATTCTCTCTAGAATTTTCAAAATCCATGTCCACATGTTTACAATTTCACGTCAAAAAATGGCTAAAATTCCAGTGGAAATTTTTTCAAAGTCCCTTAAAAATTTTCCAATTTTTGTCCCAATTCTTCCCATTCCCATTGAAACTTTTCAAATCCCTCTCAACATTGTTGAAATTCTCTTGAAGCTTTTAAAATTCTCTCTAGAATTTTCAAAATCCACTTCCACATGTTTACAATTTCACGTCAAAAAATGGCTAAAATTCCAGTTGAAATGTTTTCAAAGTCCCTTAAAAATTTTCCAATTTTTGTCCCAATTCTTCCCATTCCCATTGAAACTTTTCAAATCCCTCTCAAAATTGTTGAAATTCTCTTGAAGCTTTTAAAATTCTCTCTAGAATTTTCAAAATCCATGTCCACATGTTTACAATTTCACGTCAAAAAATGGCTAAAATTCCAGTTGAAATTTTTTCAAAGTCCCTGAAAAATTTTCCAATTTTTGTCCCAATTCTTCCCATTCCCATTGAAACTTTTCAAATCCCTCTCAAAATTGTTGATATTCTCTTGAAGCTTTTAAAATTCTCTCTAGAATTTTCAAAATCCAAGTCCACATGTTTACAATTTCACGTCAAAAAATGGCTAAAATTCCAGTTGAAATTTTTTCAAAGTCCCTTAAAAATTTTCCAATTTTTGTCCCAATTCTTCCCATTCCCATTGAAACTTTTCAAATCCCTCTCAACATTGTTGAAATTCTCTTGAAGCTTTTAAAATTCTCTCTAGAATTTTCAAAATCCATGTCCACATGTTTACAATTTCACATAAAAAAATGGCTAAAATTCCAGTGGAAATTTTTTCAAAGTCCCTTAAAAATTTTCCAATTTTTGTCCCAATTCTTCCCATTCCCATTGAAACTTTTCAAATCCCTCTCCAAATTGTTGAAATTCTCTTGAAGCTTTTAAAATTCTCTCTAGAATTTTCAAAATCCATGTCCACATGTTTACAATTTCACGTCAAAAAATGGCTAAAATTCCCGTTGAAATTTTTCAAAGTCCCTTAAAAATTTTCCAATTTTTGTCCCAATTCTTCCCATTCCCATTGAAACTTTTCAAATCCCTCTCAAAATTGTTGAAATTCTCTTGAAGCTTTTAAAATTCTCTCTAGAATTTTCAAAATCCATGTCCACATGTTTACAATTTCACGTCAAAAAATGGCTAAAATTCCAGTTGAAATTTTGTCAAAGTCCCTTCAAAATTTTCCAATTTTTGTCCCAATTCTTCCCATTCCCATTGAAACTTTTCAAATCCCTCTCCAAATTGTTGAAATTCTCTTGAAGCTTTTAAAATTCTCTCTAGAATTTTCAAAATCCATGTCCACATGTTTACAATTTCATGTCAAAAAATGGCTAAAATTCCAGTTGAAATTTTTTCAAAGTCCCTTAAAAATTTTCCAATTTTTGTCCCAATTCTTCCCATTCCCATTGAAACTTTTCAAATCCCTCTCCAACATTGTTGAAATTCTCTTGAAGCTTTTAAAATTCTCTCTAGAATTTTCAAAATCCATGTCCACATGTTTACAATTTCACGTCAAAAAATGGCTAAAATTCCAGTTGAAATTTTTTCAAAGTCCCTTAAAAATTTTCCAATTTTTGTCCCAATTCTTCCCATTCCCATTGAAACTTTTCAAATCCCTCTCCAAATTGTTGAAATTCTCTTGAAGCTTTTAAAATTCTCTCTAGAAATTTCAAAATCCATGTCCACATGTTTACAATTTCATGTCAAAAAATGGCTAAAATTCCAGTTGAAATTTTTTCAAAGTCCCTTAAAAATTTTCCAATTTTTGTCCCAATTCTTCCCATTCCCATTGAAACTTTTCAAATCCCTCTCCAAATTGTTGAAATTCTCTTGAAGCTTTTAAAATTCTCTCTAGAATTTTCAAAATCCATGTCCACATGTTTACAATTTCATGTCAAAAAATGGCTAAAATTCCAGTTGAAATTTTTTCAAAGTCCCTTAAAAATTTTCCAATTTTTGTCCCAATTCTTCCCATTCCCATTGAAACTTTTCAAATCCCTATCCAACATTGTTGAAATTCTCTTGAAGCTTTTAAAATTCTCTCTAGAATTTTCAAAATCCATGTCCACATGTTTACAATTTCACGTCAAAAAATGGCTAAAATTCCAGTTGAAATTTTGTCAAAGTCCCTTCAAAATTTTCCAATTTTTGTCCCAATTCTTCCCATTCCCATTGAAACTTTTCAAATCCCTCTCCAAATTGTTGAAATTCTCTTGAAGCTTTTAAAATTCTCTCTAGAATTTTCAAAATCCATGTCCACATGTTTACAATTTCACGTCAAAAAATGGCTAAAATTCCAGTTGAAATGTTTTCAAAGTCCCTGAAAAATTTTCCAATTTTTGTCCCAATTCTTCCCATTCCCATTGAAACTTTTCAAATCCCTCTCAAAATTGTTGATATTCTCTTGAAGCTTTTAAAATTCTCTCTAGAATTTTCAAAATCCACGTCCACATGTTTACAATTTCACGTCAAAAAAATGGCTAAAATTCCAGTTGAAATGTTTTCAAAGTCCCTTAAAAATTTTCCAATTTTTGTCCCAATTCTTCCCATTCCCATTGAAACTTTTCAAATCCCTCTCAAAATTGTTGAAATTCTCTTGAAGCTTTTAAAATTCTCTCTAGAATTTTCAAAATCCATGTCCACATGTTTACAATTTCACGTCAAAAAATGGCTAAAATTCCAGTGGAAATTTTTTCAAAGTCCCTTAAAAATTTTCCAATTTTTGTCCCAATTCTTCCCATTCCCATTGAAACTTTTCAAATCCCTCTCAACATTGTTGAAATTCTCTTGAAGCTTTTAAAATTCTCTCTAGAATTTTCAAAATCCATGTCCACATGTTTACAATTTCACGTCAAAAATGGCTAAAATTCCAGTTGAAATTTTGTCAAAGTCCCTTAAAAATTTTCCAATTTTTGTCCCAATTCTTCCCATTCCCATTGAAACTTTTCAAATCCCTCTCAACATTGTTGAAATTCTCTTGAAGCTTTTAAAATTCTCTCTAGAATTTTCAAAATCCACTTCCACATGTTTACAATTTCACGTCAAAAAATGGCTAAAATTCCAGTTGAAATGTTTTCAAAGTCCCTTAAAAATTTTCCAATTTTTGTCCCAATTCTTCCCATTCCCATTGAAACTTTTCAAATCCCTCTCAAAATTGTTGAAATTCTCTTGAAGCTTTTAAAATTCTCTCTAGAATTTTCAAAATCCATGTCCACATGTTTACAATTTCACGTCAAAAAATGGCTAAAATTCCAGTTGAAATTTTTTCAAAGTCCCTGAAAAATTTTCCAATTTTTGTCCCAATTCTTCCCATTCCCATTGAAACTTTTCAAATCCCTCTCAAAATTGTTGATATTCTCTTGAAGCTTTTAAAATTCTCTCTAGAATTTTCAAAATCCAAGTCCACATGTTTACAATTTCACGTCAAAAAATGGCTAAAATTCCAGTTGAAATTTTTTCAAAGTCCCTTAAAAATTTTCCAATTTTTGTCCCAATTCTTCCCATTCCCATTGAAACTTTTCAAATCCCTCTCAACATTGTTGAAATTCTCTTGAAGCTTTTAAAATTCTCTCTAGAATTTTCAAAATCCATGTCCACATGTTTACAATTTCACATAAAAAAATGGCTAAAATTCCAGTTGAAATGTTTTCAAAGTCCCTTAAAAATTTTCCAATTTTTGTCCCAATTCTTCCCATTCCCATTGAAACTTTTCAATTCCCTCTCAAAATTGTTGAAATTCTCTTGAAGCTTTTAAAATTCTCTCTAGAATTTTCAAAATCCATGTCCACATGTTTACAATTTCACATCAAAAAATGGCTAAAATTCCAGTTGAAATTTTTTCAAAGTCCCTGAAAAATTTTCCAATTTTTGTCCCAATTCTTCCCATTCCCATTGAAACTTTTCAAATCCCTCTCAAAATTGTTGAAATTCTCTTGAAGCTTTTAAAATTCTCTCTAGAATTTTCAAAATCCATGTCCACATGTTTACAATTTCATGTCAAAAAATGGCTAAAATTCCAGTTGAAATTTTTTCAAAGTCCCTTAAAAATTTTCCAATTTTTGTCCCAATTCTTCCCATTCCCATTGAAACTTTTCAAATCCCTCTCAACATTGTTGAAATTCTCTTGAAGCTTTTAAAATTCTCTCTAGAATTTTCAAAATCCATGTCCACATGTTTACAATTTCATGTCAAAAAATGGCTAAAATTCCAGTTGAAATTTTTTCAAAGTCCCTTAAAAATTTTCCAATTTTTGTCCCAATTCTTCCCATTCCCATTGAAACTTTTCAAATCCCTCTCCAAATTGTTGAAATTCTCTTGAAGCTTTTAAAATTCTCTCTAGAATTTTCAAAATCCATGTCCACATGTTTACAATTTCATGTCAAAAAATGGCTAAAATTCCAGTTGAAATTTTTTCAAAGTCCCTTAAAAATTTTCCAATTTTTGTCCCAATTCTTCCCATTCCCATTGAAACTTTTCAAATCCCTCTCCAAATTGTTGAAATTCTCTTGAAGCTTTTAAAATTCTCTCTAGAATTTTCAAAATCCATGTCCACATGTTTACAATTTCATGTCAAAAAATGGCTAAAATTCCAGTTGAAATTTTTTCAAAGTCCCTTAAAAATTTTCCAATTTTTGTCCCAATTCTTCCCATTCCCATTGAAACTTTTCAAATCCCTCTCCAACATTGTTGAAATTCTCTTGAAGCTTTTAAAATTCTCTCTAGAATTTTCAAAATCCATGTCCACATGTTTACAATTTCACGTCAAAAAATGGCTAAAATTCCAGTTGAAATTTTGTCAAAGTCCCTTCAAAATTTTCCAATTTTTGTCCCAATTCTTCCCATTCCCATTGAAACTTTTCAAATCCCTCTCCAAATTGTTGAAATTCTCTTGAAGCTTTTAAAATTCTCTCTAGAATTTTCAAAATCCATGTCCACATGTTTACAATTTCACGTCAAAAAATGGCTAAATTCCAGTTGAAATTTTTTCAAAGTCCCTGAAAAATTTTCCAATTTTTGTCCCAATTCTTCCCATTCCCATTGAAACTTTTCAAATCCCTCTCAAAATTGTTGATATTCTCTTGAAGCTTTTAAAATTCTCTCTAGAATTTTCAAAATCCACGTCCACATGTGTACAATTTCACGTCAAAAAATGGCTAAAATTCCAGTTGAAATGTTTTCAAAGTCCCTTAAAAATTTTCCAATTTTTGTCCCAATTCTTCCCATTCCCATTGAAACTTTTCAAATCCCTCTCAAAATTGTTGAAATTCTCTTGAAGCTTTTAAAATTCTCTCTAGAATTTTCAAAATCCATGTCCACATGTTTACAATTTCATGTCAAAAAATGGCTAAAATTCCAGTTGAAATGTTTTCAAAGTCCCTTAAAAATTTTCCAATTTTTGTCCCAATTCTTCCCATTCCCATTGAAACTTTTCAAATCCCTCTCCAAATTGTTGAAATTCTCTTGAAGCTTTTAAAATTCTCTCTAGAATTTTCAAAATCCATGTCCACATGTTTACAATTTCACGTCAAAAAATGGCTAAAATTCCAGTGGAAATTTTTTCAAAGTCCCTTAAAATTTTCCAATTTTTGTCCCAATTCTTCCCATTCCCATTGAAACTTTTCAAATCCCTCTCAAAATTGTTGAAATTCTCTTGAAGCTTTTAAAATTCTCTCTAGAATTTTCAAAATCCACTTCCACATGTTTACAATTTCACGTCAAAAAATGGCTAAAATTCCAGTGAAATTTTTTCAAAGTCCCTTAAAAATTTTCCAATTTTTGTCCCAATTCTTCCCATTCCCATTGAAACTTTTCAAATCCCTCTCAACATTGTTGAAATTCTCTTGAAGCTTTTTAAAATTCTCTCTAGAATTTTCAAAATCCCATGTCCACATGTTTACAATTTCACGTCAAAAAATGGCTAAAATTCCAGTTGAAATTTTTTCAAAGTCCCTTAAAAATTTTCCAATTTTTGTCCCAATTCTTCCCATTCCCATTGAAACTTTTCAAATCCCTCTCCAAATTGTTGAAATTCTCTTGAAGCTTTTAAAATTCTCTCTAGAATTTTCAAAATCCATGTCCACATGTTTACAATTTCATGTCAAAAAATGGCTAAAATTCCAGTTGAAATTTTTTCAAAGTCCCTTAAAAATTTTCCAATTTTTGTCCCAATTCTTCCCATTCCCATTGAAACTTTTCAAATCCCTCTCAACATTGTTGAAATTCTCTTGAAGCTTTTAAAAATTCTCTCTAGAATTTTCAAAATCCATGTCCACATGTTTACAATTTCACGTCAAAAAATGGCTAAAATTCCAGTTGAAATTTTTTCAAAGTCCCTTAAAAAATTTTCCAATTTTTGTCCCAATTCTTCCCATTCCCATTGAAACTTTTCAAATCCCTCTCAAAATTGTTGATATTCTCTTGAAGCTTTTAAAATTCTCTCTAGAATTTTCAAAATCCACGTCCACATGTTTACAATTTCACGTCAAAAAATGGCTAAAATTCCAGTTGAAATTTTTTCAAAGTCCCTTAAAAATTTTCCAATTTTTGTCCCAATTCTTCCCATTCCCATTGAAACTTTTCAAATCCCTCTCCAAATTGTTGAAATTCTCTTGAAGCTTTTAAAATTCTCTCTAGAATTTTCAAAATCCATGTACACATGTTTACAATTTCACGTCAAAAAATGGCTAAAATTCCAGTTGAAATTTTTTCAAAGTCCCTTAAAAATTTTCCAATTTTTTGTCCCAATTCTTCCCATTCCCATTGAAACTTTTCAAATCCCTCTCAACATTGTTGAAATTCTCTTGAAGCTTTTAAAATTCTCTCTAGAATTTTCAAAATCCATGTCCACATGTTTACAATTTCACGTCAAAAAATGGCTAAAATTCCCGTTGAAATTTTTTCAAAGTCCCTTAAAAATTTTCCAATTTTTGTCCCAATTCTTCCCATTCCCATTGAAACTTTTCAAATCCCTCTCAAAATTGTTGATATTCTCTTGAAGCTTTTAAAATTCTCTCTAGAATTTTCAAAATCCACGTCCACATGTTTACAATTTCACGTCAAAAAATGGCTAAAATTCCAGTTGAAATTTTTTCAAAGTCCCTTAAAAATTTTCCAATTTTTGTCCCAATTCTTCCCATTCCCATTGAAACTTTTCAAATCCCTCTCAAAATTGTTGAAATTCTCTTGAAGCTTTTAAAATTCTCTCTAGAATTTTCAAAATCCATGTCCACATGTTTACAATTTCACGTCAAAAAATGGCTAAAATTCCAGTTGAAATTTTTTCAAAGTCCCTTAAAAATTTTCCAATTTTTGTCCCAATTCTTCCCATTCCTATTGAAACTTTTCAAATCCCTCTCAAAATTGTTGAAATTCTCTTGAAGCTTTTAAAATTCTCTCTAGAATTTTCAAAATCCATGTCCACATGTTTACAATTTCACGTCAAAAAATGGCTAAAATTCCAGTTGAAATTTTTTCAAAGTCCCTTAAAAATTTTCCAATTTTTGTCCCAATTCTTCCCATTCCCATTGAAACTTTTCAAATCCCTCTCAAAATTGTTGAAATTCTCTTGAAGCTTTTTAAATTCTCTCTAGAATTTTCAAAATCCATGTCCACACGTTTACAATTTCACGTCAAAAAATGGCTAAAATTCCAGTTGAAATTTTTTCAAAGTCCCTTAAAAATTTTCCAATTTTTGTCCCAATTCTTCCCATTCCCATTGAAACTTTTCAAATCCCTCTCCAAATTGTTGAAATTCTCTTGAAGCTTTTAAAATTCTCTCTAGAATTTTCAAAATCCATGTCCACATGTTTACAATTTCACGTCAAAAAATGGCTAAAATTCCAGTTGAAATTTTTTCAAAGTCCCTTAAAAATTTTCCAATTTTTGTCCCAATTCTTCCCATTCCCATTGAAACTTTTCAAATCCCTCTCAAAATTGTTGAAATTCTCTTGAAGCTTTTAAAAATTCTCTCTAGAATTTTCAAAATCCATGTCCACATGTTTACAATTTCACGTCAAAAAATGGCTAAAATTCCAGTTGAAATTTTTTCAAAGTCCCTTAAAAATTTTCCAATTTTTGTCCCAATTCTTCCCATTCCCATTGAAACTTTTCAAATCCCTCTCAACATTGTTGAAATTCTCTTGAAGCTTTTAAAATTCTCTCTAGAATTTTCAAAATCCACTTCCACATGTTTAAAATTTCACGTCAAAAAATGGCTAAAATTCCAGTTGAAATTTTTTCAAAGTCCCTTAAAAATTTTCCAATTTTTGTCCCAATTCTTCCCATTCCCATTGAAACTTTTCAAATCCCTCTCAACATTGTTGAAATTCTCTTGAAGCTTTTAAAATTCTCTCTAGAATTTTCAAAATCCATGTCCACATGTTTACAATTTCACGTCAAAAAATGGCTAAAATTCCAGTTGAAATTTTTTCAAAGTCCCTTAAAAATTTTCCAATTTTTGTCCCAATTCTTCCCATTCCCATTGAAACTTTTCAAATCCCTCTCAAAAATTGTTGATATTCTCTTGAAGCTTTTAAAATTCTCTCTAGAATTTTCAAAATCCACGTCCACATGTTTACAATTTCACGTCAAAAAATGGCTAAAATTCCAGTTGAAATTTTTTCAAAGTCCCTTAAAAATTTTCCAATTTTTGTCCCAATTCTTCCCCATTCCCATTGAAACTTTTCAAATCCCTCTCAACATTGTTGAAATTCTCTTGAAGCTTTTAAAATTCTCTCTAGAATTTTCAAAATCCATGTCCACATGTTTACAATTTCACGTCAAAAAATGGCTAAAATTCCAGTTGAAATTTTTTCAAAGTCCCTTAAAAATTTTCCAATTTTTGTCCCAATTCTTCCCATTCCCATTGAAACTTTTCAAATCCCTCTCAAAATTGTTGAAATTCTCTTGAAGCTTTTAAAATTCTCTCTAGAATTTTCAAAATCCATGTCCACATGTTTACAATTTCACGTCAAAAAATGGCTAAAATTCCAGTTGAAATTTTTTCAAAGTCCCTTAAAAATTTTCCAATTTTTGTCCCAATTCTTCCCATTCCCATTGAAACTTTTCAAATCCCTCTCAAAATTGTTGATATTCTCTTGAAGCTTTTAAAATTCTCTCTAGAATTTTCAAAATCCACGTCCACATGTTTACAATTTCACGTCAAAAAATGGCTAAAATTCCAGTTGAAATTTTTTCAAAGTCCCTTAAAAATTTTCCAATTTTTGTCCCAATTCTTCCCATTCCCATTGAAACTTTTCAAATCCCTCTCAAAATTGTTGAAATTCTCTTGAAGCTTTTAAAATTCTCTCTAGAATTTTCAAAATCCATGTCCACATGTTTACAATTTCACGTCAAAAAATGGCTAAAATTCCAGTTGAAATGTTTTCAAAGTCCCTTAAAAATTTTCCAATTTTTGTCCCAATTCTTCCCATTCCCATTGAAACTTTTCAAATCCCTCTCAACATTGTTGAAATTCTCTTGAAGCTTTTAAAATTCTCTCTAGAATTTTCAAAATCCATGTCCACATGTTTACAATTTCACGTCAAAAAATGGCTAAAATTCCAGTTGAAATGTTTTCAAAGTCCCTTCAAAATTTTCCAATTTTTGTCCCAATTCTTCCCATTCCCATTGAAACTTTTCAAATCCCTCTCAAAATTGTTGAAATTCTCTTGAAGCTTTTAAAATTCTCTCTAGAATTTTCAAAATCCATGTCCACACGTTTACAATTTCACATCAAAAAATGGCTAAAATTCCAGTTGAAATTTTTTCAAAGTCCCTTAAAAATTTTCCAATTTTTGTCCCAATTCTTCCCATTCCCATTGAAACTTTTCAAATCCCTCTCAAAATTGTTGAAATTCTCTTGAAGCTTTTAAAATTCTCTCTAGAATTTTCAAAATCCATGTCCACATGTTTACAATTTCACGTCAAAAATGGCTAAAATTCCAGTTGAAATTTTTTCAAAGTCCCTTAAAAATTTTCCAATTTTTGTCCCAATTCTTCCCATTCCCATTGAAACTTTTCAAATCCCTCTCAAAATTGTTGAAATTCTCTTGAAGCTTTTAAAATTCTCTCTAGAATTTTCAAAATCC
Organism: Streptopelia decaocto; assembly: GCF_964273445.1. Classification (NCBI taxonomy): domain Eukaryota; kingdom Metazoa; phylum Chordata; class Aves; order Columbiformes; family Columbidae; genus Streptopelia; species Streptopelia decaocto. The sequence continues at coordinate 11,590 of NW_028116085.1, forward strand.
ATGTCCACATGTTTACAATTTCACGTCAAAAAATGGCTAAAATTCCAGTTGAAATGTTTTCAAAGTCCCTTAAAAATTTTCCAATTTTTGTCCCAATTCTTCCCATTCCCATTGAAACTTTTCAAATCCCTCTCAACATTGTTGAAATTCTCTTTAAGCTTTTAAAATTCTCTCTAGAATTTTCAAAATCCATGTCCACATGTTTACAATTTCACGTCAAAAAATGGCTAAAATTCCAGTGGAAATTTTTTCAAAGTCCCTTAAAAATTTTCCAATTTTTGTCCCAATTCTTCCCATTCCCATTGAAACTTTTCAAATCCCTCTCAAAATTGTTGAAATTCTCTTGAAGCTTTTAAAATTCTCTCTAGAATTTTCAAAATCCATGTCCACACGTTTACAATTTCACGTCAAAAAATGGCTAAAATTCCAGTTGAAATTTTTTCAAAGTCCCTTAAAAATTTTCCAATTTTTGTCCCAATTCTTCCCATTCCCATTGAAACTTTTCAAATCCCTCTCCAAATTGTTGAAATTCTCTTGAAGCTTTTAAAATTCTCTCTAGAATTTTCAAAATCCATGTCCACATGTTTACAATTTCACGTCAAAAAATGGCTAAAATTCCAGTTGAAATTTTTTCAAAGTCCCTTAAAAATTTTCCAATTTTTGTCCCAATTCTTCCCATTCCCATTGAAACTTTTCAAATCCCTCTCAAAATTGTTGAAATTCTCTTGAAGCTTTTAAAATTCTCTCTAGAATTTTCAAAATCCATGTCCACATGTTTACAATTTCACGTCAAAAAATGGCTAAAATTCCAGTTGAAATTTTTTCAAAGTCCCTTAAAAATTTTCCAATTTTTGTCCCAATTCTTCCCATTCCCATTGAAACTTTTCAAATCCCTCTCAACATTGTTGATATTCTCTTGAAGCTTTTAAAATTCTCTCTAGAATTTTCAAAATCCACGTCCACATGTTTACAATTTCACGTCAAAAAATGGCTAAAATTCCAGTTGAAATTTTTTCAAAGTCCCTTAAAAATTTTCCAATTTTTGTCCCAATTCTTCCCATTCCCATTGAAACTTTTCAAATCCCTCTCAAAATTGTTGAAATTCTCTTGAAGCTTTTAAAATTCTCTCTAGAATTTTCAAAATCCATGTCCACATGTTTACAATTTCACGTCAAAAAATGGCTAAAATTCCAGTTGAAATGTTTCAAAGTCCCTTAAAAATTTTCCAATTTTTGTCCCAATTCTTCCCATTCCCATTGAAACTTTTCAAATCCCTCTCAAAATTGTTGAAATTCTCTTGAAGCTTTTAAAATTCTCTCTAGAATTTTCAAAATCCATGTCCACATGTTTACAATTTCACGTCAAAAAATGGCTAAAATTCCAGTTGAAATGTTTTCAAAGTCCCTTAAAAATTTTCCAATTTTTGTCCCAATTCTTCCCATTCCCATTGAAACTTTTCAAATCCCTCTCAACATTGTTGAAATTCTCTTGAAGCTTTTAAAATTCTCTCTAGAATTTTCAAAATCCATGTCCACATGTTTACAATTTCACGTCAAAAAATGGCTAAAATTCCAGTTGAAATTTTTTCAAAGTCCCTTAAAAATTTTCCAATTTTTGTCCCAATTCTTCCCATTCCCATTGAAACTTTTCAAATCCCTCTCAAAATTGTTGAAATTCTCTTGAAGCTTTTAAAATTCTCTCTAGAATTTTCAAAATCCATGTCCACAGTTTACAATTTCACGTCAAAAAATGGCTAAAATTCCAGTTGAAATTTTTTCAAAGTCCCTTAAAAATTTTCCAATTTTTGTCCCAATTCTTCCCATTCCCATTGAAACTTTTCAAATCCCTCTCCAAATTGTTGAAATTCTCTTGAAGCTTTTAAAATTCTCTCTAGAATTTTCAAAATCCATGTCCACATGTTTACAATTTCACGTCAAAAAATGGCTAAAATTCCAGTTGAAATTTTTTCAAAGTCCCTTAAAAATTTTCCAATTTTTGTCCCAATTCTTCCCATTCCCATTGAAACTTTTCAAATCCCTCTCAAAATTGTTGAAATTCTCTTGAAGCTTTTAAAATTCTCTCTAGAATTTTCAAAATCCATGTCCACATGTTTACAATTTCACGTCAAAAAATGGCTAAAATTCCAGTTGAAATTTTTTCAAAGTCCCTTAAAAATTTTCCAATTTTTGTCCCAATTCTTCCCATTCCCATTGAAACTTTTCAAATCCCTCTCCAAATTGTTGAAATTCTCTTGAAGCTTTTAAAATTCTCTCTAGAATTTTCAAAATCCATGTCCACATGTTTACAATTTCACGTCAAAAAATGGCTAAAATTCCAGTTGAAATTTTTTCAAGTCCCTTAAAAATTTTCCAATTTTTGTCCCAATTCTTCCCATTCCCATTGAAACTTTTCAAATCCCTCTCAAAATTGTTGATATTCTCTTGAAGCTTTTAAAATTCTCTCTAGAATTTTCAAAATCCACTGTCCACATGTTTACAATTTCACGTCAAAAAATGGCTAAAATTCCAGTTGAAATTTTTTCAAAGTCCCTTAAAAATTTTCCAATTTTTGTCCCAATTCTTCCCATTCCCATTGAAACTTTTCAAATCCCCTCTCCAAATTGTTGAAATTCTCTTGAAGCTTTTAAAATTCTCTCTAGAATTTTCAAAATCCATGTCCACATGTTTACAATTTCACGTCAAAAAATGGCTAAAATTCCAGTTGAAATTTTTTCAAAGTCCCTTCAAAATTTTCCAATTTTTGTCCCAATTCTTCCCATTCCCATTGAAACTTTTCAAATCCCTCTCAACATTGTTGAAATTCTCTTGAAGCTTTTAAAATTCTCTCTAGAATTTTCAAAATCCATGTCCACATGTTTACAATTTCACGTCAAAAAATGGCTAAAATTCCAGTTGAAATGTTTTCAAAGTCCCTTAAAAATTTTCCAATTTTTGTCCCAATTCTTCCCATTCCCATTGAAACTTTTCAAATCCCTCTCAAAATTGTTGATATTCTCTTGAAGCTTTTAAAATTCTCTCTAGAATTTTCAAAATCCATGTCCACATGTTTACAATTTCGCGACAAAAAATGGCTAAAATTCCAGTTGAAATTTTTTCAAAGTCCCTTAAAAATTTTCCAATTTTTGTCCCAATTCTTCCCATTCCCATTGAAACTTTTCAAATCCCTCTCAAAATTGTTGAAATTCTCTTGAAGCTTTTAAAATTCTCTCTAGAATTTTCAAAATCCATGTCCACATGTTTACAATTTCACGTCAAAAAATGGCTAAAATTCCAGTTGAAATGTTTTCAAAGTCCCTTAAAAATTTTCCAATTTTTGTCCCAATTCTTCCCATTCCCATTGAAACTTTTCAAATCCCTCTCAAAATTGTTGAAATTCTCTTGAAGCTTTTAAAATTCTCTCTAGAATTTTCAAAATCCATGTCCACATGTTTACAATTTCACGTCAAAAAATGGCTAAAATTCCAGTTGAAATTTTTTCAAAGTCCCTTAAAAATTTTCCAATTTTTGTCCCAATTCTTCCCATTCCCATTGAAACTTTTCAAATCCCTCTCAACATTGTTGAAATTCTCTTGAAGCTTTTAAAATTCTCTCTAGAATTTTCAAAATCCATGTCCACACGTTTACAATTTCACGTCAAAAAATGGCTAAAATTCCAGTTGAAATTTTTTCAAAGTCCCTTAAAAATTTTCCAATTTTTGTCCCAATTCTTCCCATTCCCATTGAAACTTTTCAAATCCCTCTCCAAATTGTTGAAATTCTCTTGAAGCTTTTAAAATTCTCTCTAGAATTTTCAAAATCCATGTCCACATGTTTACAATTTCACGTCAAAAAATGGCTAAAATTCCAGTTGAAATTTTTTCAAAGTCCCTTAAAAATTTTCCAATTTTTGTCCCAATTCTTCCCATTCCCATTGAAACTTTTCAAATCCCTCTCAAAATTGTTGAAATTCTCTTGAAGCTTTTAAAATTCTCTCTAGAATTTTCAAAATCCATGTCCACATGTTTACAATTTCACGTCAAAAAATGGCTAAAATTCCAGTTGAAATTTTTTCAAAGTCCCTTAAAAATTTTCCAATTTTTGTCCCAATTCTTCCCATTCCCATTGAAACTTTTCAAATCCCTCTCAACATTGTTGAAATTCTCTTGAAGCTTTTAAAATTCTCTCTAGAATTTTCAAAATCCACTTCCACATGTTTAAAATTTCACGTCAAAAAATGGCTAAAATTCCAGTTGAAATTTTTTCAAAGTCCCTTAAAAATTTTCCAATTTTTGTCCCAATTCTTCCCATTCCCATTGAAACTTTTCAAATCCCTCTCAAAATTGTTGAAATTCTCTTGAAGCTTTTAAAATTCTCTCTAGAATTTTCAAAATCCATGTCCACATGTTTACAATTTCATGTCAAAAAATGGCTAAAATTCCAGTTGAAATTTTTTCAAAGTCCCTTAAAAATTTTCCAATTTTTGTCCCAATTCTTCCCATTCCCATTGAAACTTTTCAAATCCCTCTCCAAATTGTTGAAATTCTCTTGAAGCTTTTAAAATTCTCTCTAGAATTTTCAAAATCCATGTCCACATGTTTACAATTTCACGTCAAAAAATGGCTAAAATTCCAGTTGAAATGTTTTCAAAGTCCCTTAAAAATTTTCCAATTTTTGTCCCAATTCTTCCCATTCCCATTGAAACTTTTCAAATCCCTCTCAACATTGTTGAAATTCTCTTGAAGCTTTTAAAATTCTCTCTAGAATTTTCAAAATCCATGTCCACATGTTTACAATTTCACGTCAAAAAATGGCTAAAATTCCAGTTGAAATTTTTTCAAAGTCCCTTAAAAATTTTCCAATTTTTGTCCCAATTCTTCCCATTCCCATTGAAACTTTTCAAATCCCTCTCAACATTGTTGAAATTCTCTTGAAGCTTTTAAAATTCTCTCTAGAATTTTCAAAATCCATGTCCACACGTTTACAATTTCACGTCAAAAAATGGCTAAAATTCCAGTTGAAATTTTTTCAAAGTCCCTTAAAAATTTTCCAATTTTTGTCCCAATTCTTCCCATTCCCATTGAAACTTTTCAAATCCCTCTCCAAATTGTTGAAATTCTCTTGAAGCTTTTAAAATTCTCTCTAGAATTTTCAAAATCCATGTCCACATGTTTACAATTTCACGTCAAAAAATGGCTAAAATTCCAGTTGAAATTTTTTCAAAGTCCCTTAAAAATTTTCCAATTTTTGTCCCAATTCTTCCCATTCCCATTGAAACTTTTCAAATCCCTCTCAAAATTGTTGAAATTCTCTTGAAGCTTTTAAAATTCTCTCTAGAATTTTCAAAATCCATGTCCACATGTTTACAATTTCACGTCAAAAAATGGCTAAAATTCCAGTTGAAATTTTTTCAAAGTCCCTTAAAAATTTTCCAATTTTTGTCCCAATTCTTCCCATTCCCATTGAAACTTTTCAAATCCCTCTCAACATTGTTGAAATTCTCTTGAAGCTTTTAAAATTCTCTCTAGAATTTTCAAAATCCACTTCCACATGTTTAAAATTTCACGTCAAAAAATGGCTAAAATTCCAGTTGAAATTTTTTCAAAGTCCCTTAAAAATTTTCCAATTTTTGTCCCAATTCTTCCCATTCCCATTGAAACTTTTCAAATCCCTCTCAAAATTGTTGAAATTCTCTTGAAGCTTTTAAAATTCTCTCTAGAATTTTCAAAATCCATGTCCACATGTTTACAATTTCATGTCAAAAAATGGCTAAAATTCCAGTTGAAATTTTTTCAAAGTCCCTTAAAAATTTTCCAATTTTTGTCCCAATTCTTCCCATTCCCATTGAAACTTTTCAAATCCCTCTCCAAATTGTTGAAATTCTCTTGAAGCTTTTAAAATTCTCTCTAGAATTTTCAAAATCCATGTCCACATGTTTACAATTTCACGTCAAAAAATGGCTAAAATTCCAGTTGAAATGTTTTCAAAGTCCCTTAAAAATTTTCCAATTTTTGTCCCAATTCTTCCCATTCCCATTGAAACTTTTCAAATCCCTCTCAACATTGTTGAAATTCTCTTGAAGCTTATAAATTCTCTCTAGAATTTTCAAAATCCATGTCCACATGTTTACAATTTCACGTCAAAAAATGGCTAAAATTCCAGTTGAAATTTTTTCAAAGTCCCTTAAAAATTTTCCAATTTTTGTCCCAATTCTTCCCATTCCCATTGAAACTTTTCAAATCCCTCTCAACATTGTTGAAATTCTCTTGAAGCTTTTAAAATTCTCTCTAGAATTTTCAAAATCCATGTCCACATGTTTACAATTTCACGTCAAAAAATGGCTAAAATTCCCGTTGAAATTTTTTCAAAGTCCCTTAAAAATTTTCCAATTTTTGTCCCAATTCTTCCCATTCCCATTGAAACTTTTCAAATCCCTCTCAACATTGTTGAAATTCTCTTGAAGCTTTTAAAATTCTCTCTAGAATTTTCAAAATCCACTTCCACATGTTTAAAATTTCACGTCAAAAAATGGCTAAAATTCCAGTTGAAATTTTTTCAAAGTCCCTTAAAAATTTTCCAATTTTTGTCCCAATTCTTCCCATTCCCATTGAAACTTTTCAAATCCCTCTCAACATTGTTGAAATTCTCTTGAAGCTTTTAAAATTCTCTCTAGAATTTTCAAAATCCATGTCCACATGTTTACAATTTCACGTCAAAAAATGGCTAAAATTCCAGTTGAAATTTTTTCAAAGTCCCTTAAAAATTTTCCAATTTTTGTCCCAATTCTTCCCATTCCCATTGAAACTTTTTAAATCCCTCTCAAAATTGTTGATATTCTCTTGAAGCTTTTAAAATTCTCTCTAGAATTTTCAAAATCCACGTCCACATGTTTACAATTTCACGTCAAAAAATGGCTAAAATTCCAGTTGAAATTTTTTCAAAGTCCCTTAAAAATTTTCCAATTTTTGTCCCAATTCTTCCCATTCCCATTGAAACTTTTCAAATCCCTCTCTACATTGTTGAAATTCTCTTGAAGCTTTTAAAATTCTCTCTAGAATTTTCAAAATCCATGTCCACATGTTTACAATTTCACGTCAAAAAATGGCTAAAATTCCAGTTGAAATGTTTTCAAAGTCCCTTAAAAATTTTCCAATTTTTGTCCCAATTCTTCCCATTCCCATTGAAACTTTTCAAATCCCTCTCAAAATTGTTGATATTCTCTTGAAGCTTTTAAAATTCTCTCTAGAATTTTCAAAATCCACGTCCACATGTTTACAATTTCACGTCAAAAAATGGCTAAAATTCCAGTTGAAATTTTTTCAAAGTCCCTTAAAAATTTTCCAATTTTTGTCCCAATTCTTCCCATTCCCATTGAAACTTTTCAAATCCCTCTCAAAATTGTTGAAATTCTCTTGAAGCTTTTAAAATTCTCTCTAGAATTTTCAAAATCCATGTCCACATGTTTACAATTTCACGTCAAAAAATGGCTAAAATTCCAGTTGAAATGTTTTCAAAGTCCCTTAAAAATTTTCCAATTTTTGTCCCAATTCTTCCCATTCCCATTGAAACTTTTCAAATCCCTCTCCAAATTGTTGAAATTCTCTTGAAGCTTTTAAAATTCTCTCTAGAATTTTCAAAATCCATGTCCACATGTTTACAATTTCACGTCAAAAAATGGCTAAAATTCCAGTTGAAATTTTTTCAAAGTCCCTTAAAAATTTTCCAATTTTTGTCCCAATTCTTCCCATTCCCATTGAAACTTTTCAAATCCCTCTCTACATTGTTGAAATTCTCTTGAAGCTTTTAAAATTCTCTCTAGAATTTTCAAAATCCATGTCCACACGTTTACAATTTCAAGTCAAAAAATGGCTAAAATTCCAGTTGAAATTTTTTCAAAGTCCCTTAAAAATTTTCCAATTTTTGTCCCAATTCTTCCCATTCCCATTGAAACTTTTCAAATCCCTCTCAACATTGTTGAAATTCTCTTGAGGCTTTTAAAATTCTCTCTAGAATTTTCAAAATCCATGTCCACATGTTTACAATTTCACGTCAAAAAATGGCTAAAATTCCAGTTGAAATTTTTTCAAAGTCCCTTAAAAATTTTCCAATTTTTGTCCCAATTCTTCCCATTCCCATTGAAACTTTTCAAATCCCTCTCAAAATTGTTGAAATTCTCTTGAAGCTTTTAAAATTCTCTCTAGAATTTTCAAAATCCATGTCCACATGTTTACAATTTCACGTCAAAAAATGGCTAAAATTCCAGTTGAAATTTTTTCAAAGTCCCTTAAAAATTTTCCAATTTTTGTCCCAATTCTTCCCATTCCCACTGAAACTTTTCAAATCCCTCTCAAAATTGTTGAAATTCTCTTGAAGCTTTTAAAATTCTCTCTAGAATTTTCAAAATCCATGTCCACATGTTTACAATTTCACGTCAAAAAATGGCTAAAATTCCCGTTGAAATTTTTTCAAAGTCCCTTAAAAATTTTCCAATTTTTGTCCCAATTCTTCCCATTCCCATTGAAACTTTTCAAATCCCGCTCAAAATTGTTGAAATTCTCTTGAAGCTTTTAAAATTCTCTCTAGAATTTTCAAAATCCATGTCCACATGTTTACAATTTCGCGACAAAAAATGGCTAAAATTCCAGTTGAAATTTTTTCAAAGTCCCTTAAAATTTTCCAATTTTTGTCCCAATTCTTCCCATTCCCATTGAAACTTTTCAAATCCCTCTCAAAATTGTTGAAATTCTCTTGAAGCTTTTAAAATTCTCTCTAGAATTTTCAAAATCCATGTCCACATGTTTACAATTTCACGTCAAAAAATGGCTAAAATTCCAGTTGAAATTTTTTCAAAGTCCCTTAAAAATTTTCCAATTTTTGTCCCAATTCTTCCCATTCCCATTGAAACTTTTCAAATCCCTCTCCAAATTGTTGAAATTCTCTTGAAGCTTTTAAAATTCTCTCTAGAATGTTCAAAATCCATGTCCACATGTTTACAATTTCACGTCAAAAAATGGCTAAAATTCCCGTTGAAATTTTTTCAAAGTCCCTTAAAAATTTTCCAATTTTTGTCCCAATTCTTCCCATTCCCATTGAAACTTTTCAAATCCCTCTCAACATTGTTGAAATTCTCTTGAAGCTTTTAAAATTCTCTCTAGAATTTTCAAAATCCATGTCCACATGTTTACAATTTCGCGACAAAAAATGGCTAAAATTCCAGTGGAAATTTTTACAAAGTCCCTTAAAAAATTTTCCAATTTTTGTCCCAATTCTTCCCATTCCCATTGAAACTTTTCAAATCCCTCTCAACATTGTTGAAATGCTCTTGAAGCTTTTAAAATTCTCTCTAGAATTTTCAAAATCCACTTACACATGTTTAAAATTTCACGTCAAAAAATGGCTAAAATTCCAGTTGAAATTTTTTCAAAGTCCCTTAAAAATTTTCCAATTTTTGTCCCAATTCTTCCCATTCCCATTGAAACTTTTCAAATCCCTCTCCAAATTGTTGAAATTCTCTTGAAGCTTTTAAAATTCTCTCTAGAATTTTCAAAATCCATGTCCACATGTTTACAATTTCACGTCAAAAAATGGCTAAAATTCCAGTTGAAATGTTTTCAAAGTCCCTTAAAAATTTTCCAATTTTTGTCCCAATTCTTCCCATTCCCATTGAAACTTTTCAAATCCCTCTCAACATTGTTGAAATTCTCTTGAAGCTTTTAAAATTCTCTCTAGAATTTTCAAAATCCATGTCCACATGTTTACAATTTCACGTCAAAAAATGGCTAAAATTCCAGTTGAAATTTTTTCAAAGTCCCTTAAAAATTTTCCAATTTTTGTCCCAATTCTTCCCATTCCCATTGAAACTTTTCAAATCCCTCTCCAAATTGTTGAAATTCTCTTGAAGCTTTTAAAATTCTCTCTAGAATTTTCAAAATCCACTTCCACATGTTTAAAATTTCACGTCAAAAAATGGCTAAAATTCCAGTGGAAATTTTTTCAAAGTCCCTTAAAAATTTTCCAATTTTTGTCCCAATTCTTCCCATTCCCATTGAAACTTTTCAAATCCCTCTCAAATTGTTGAAATTCTCTTGAAGCTTTTAAAATTCTCTCTAGAATTTTCAAAATCCATGTCCACATGTTTACAATTTCATGTCAAAAAATGGCTAAAATTCCAGTTGAAATTTTTTCAAAGTCCCTTAAAAATTTTCCAATTTTTGTCCCAATTCTTCCCATTCCCATTGAAACTTTTCAAATCCCTCTCAACATTGTTGAAATTCTCTTGAAGCTTTTAAAATTCTCTCTAGAATTTTCAAAATCCATGTCCACATGTTTACAATTTCACGTCAAAAAATGGCTAAAATTCCAGTTGAAATTTTTTCAAAGTCCCTTAAAAATTTTCCAATTTTTGTCCCAATTCTTCCCATTCCCATTGAAACTTTTCAAATCCCTCTCAAAATTGTTGATATTCTCTTGAAGCTTTTAAAATTCTCTCTAGAATTTTCAAAATCCACGTCCACATGTTTACAATTTCACGTCAAAAAATGGCTAAAATTCCAGTTGAAATTTTTTCAAAGTCCCTTAAAAATTTTCCAATTTTTGTCCCAATTCTTCCCATTCCCATTGAAACTTTTCAAATCCCTCTCTACATTGTTGAAATTCTCTTGAAGCTTTTAAAATTCTCTCTAGAATTTTCAAAATCCATGTCCACATGTTTACAATTTCACGTCAAAAAATGGCTAAAATTCCAGTTGAAATGTTTTCAAAGTCCCTTAAAAATTTTCCAATTTTTGTCCCAATTCTTCCCATTCCCATTGAAACTTTTCAAATCCCTCTCAAAATTGTTGAAATTCTCTTGAAGCTTTTAAAATTCTCTCTAGAATTTTCAAAATCCATGTCCACATGTTTACAATTTCACGTCAAAAAATGGCTAAAATTCCAGTTGAAATTTTTTCAAAGTCCCTTAAAAATTTTCCAATTTTTGTCCCAATTCTTCCCATTCCCATTGAAACTTTTCAAATCCCTCTCTACATTGTTGAAATTCTCTTGAAGCTTTTAAAATTCTCTCTAGAATTTTCAAAATCCATGTCCACACGTTTACAATTTCACGACAAAAAATGGCTAAAATTCCAGTTGAAATTTTTTCAAAGTCCCTTCAAAATTTTCCAATTTTTGTCCCAATTCTTCCCATTCCCATTGAAACTTTTCAAATCCCTCTCAACATTGTTGAAATTCTCTTGAAGCTTTTAAAATTCTCTCTAGAATTTTCAAAATCCATGTCCACATGTTTACAATTTCGTGACAAAAAATGGCTAAAATTCCAGTTGAAATTTTTTCAAAGTCCCTTAAAAATTTTCCAATTTTTGTCCCAATTCTTCCCATTCCCATTGAAACTTTTCAAATCCCTCTCAAAATTGTTGAAATTCTCTTGAAGCTTTTAAAATTCTCTCTAGAATTTTCAAAATCCATGTCCACATGTTTACAATTTCACGTCAAAAAATGGCTAAAATTCCAGTTGAAATTTTTTCAAAGTCCCTTAAAAATTTTCCAATTTTTGTCCCAATTCTTCCCATTCCCATTGAAACTTTTCAAATCCCTCTCAAAATTGTTGAAATTCTCTTGAAGCTTTTAAAATTCTCTCTAGAATTTTCAAAATCCATGTCCACATGTTTACAATTTCACGTCAAAAAATGGCTAAAATTCCCGTTGAAATTTTTTCAAAGTCCCTTAAAAATTTTCCAATTTTTGTCCCAATTCTTCCCATTCCCATTGAAACTTTTCAAATCCCGCTCAAAATTGTTGAAATTCTCTTGAAGCTTTTAAAATTCTCTCTAGAATTTTCAAAATCCATGTCCACATGTTTACAATTTCGCGACAAAAAATGGCTAAAATTCCAGTTGAAATTTTTTCAAAGTCCCTTAAAAATTTTCCAATTTTTGTCCCAATTCTTCCCATTCCCATTGAAACTTTTCAAATCCCTCTCTACATTGTTGAAATTCTCTTGAAGCTTTTAAAATTCTCTCTAGAATTTTCAAAATCCACTTCCACATGTTTACAATTTCACGTCAAAAAATGGCTAAAATTCCAGTTGAAATTTTTTCAAAGTCCCTTAAAAATTTTCCAATTTTTGTCCCAATTCTTCCCATTCCCATTGAAACTTTTCAAATCCCTCTCAAAATTGTTGAAATTCTCTTGAAGCTTTTAAAATTCTCTCTAGAATTTTCAAAATCCATGTCCACATGTTTACAATTTCACGTCAAAAAATGGCTAAAATTCCAGTGGAAATTTTTTCAAAGTCCCTTAAAAATTTTCCAATTTTTGTCCCAATTCTTCCCATTCCCATTGAAACTTTTCAAATCCCTCTCAAAATTGTTGAAATTCTCTTGAAGCTTTTAAAATTCTCTCTAGAATTTTCAAAATCCATGTCCACATGTTTACAATTTCACGTCAAAAAATGGCTAAAATTCCCGTTGAAATTTTTTCAAAGTCCCTTAAAAATTTTCCAATTTTTGTCCCAATTCTTCCCATTCCCATTGAAACTTTTCAAATCCCTCTCAAAATTGTTGAAATTCTCTTGAAGCTTTTAAAATTCTCTCTAGAATTTTCAAAATCCATGTCCACATGTTTACAATTTCGCGACAAAAAATGGCTAAAATTCCAGTGGAAATTTTTTCAAAGTCCCTTAAAAATTTTCCAATTTTTGTCCCAATTCTTCCCATTCCCATTGAAACTTTTCAAATCCCTCTCAAAATTGTTGAAATTCTCTTGAAGCTTTTAAAATTCTCTCTAGAATTTTCAAAATCCATGTCCACATGTTTACAATTTCACGTCAAAAAATGGCTAAAATTCCAGTTGAAATGTTTTCAAAGTCCCTTAAAAATTTTCCAATTTTTGTCCCAATTCTTCCCATTCCCATTGAAACTTTTCAAATCCCTCTCAAAATTGTTGAAATTCTCTTGAAGCTTTTAAAATTCTCTCTAGAATTTTCAAAATCCATGTCCACATGTTTACAATTTCACGTCAAAAAATGGCTAAAATTCCAGTTGAAATTTTTTCAAAGTCCCTTAAAAATTTTCCAATTTTTGTCCCAATTCTTCTCATTCCCATTGAAACTTTTCAAATCCCTCTCAAAATTATTGAAATTCTCTTGAAGCTTTTTAAATTCTCTCTAGAATTTTCAAAATCCATGTCCACATGTTTACAATTTCACGACAAAAAATGGCTAAAATTCCAGTTGAAATTTTTTCAAAGTCCCTTAAAAATTTTCCAATTTTTGTCCCAATTCCTCCCATTCCCATTGAAACTTTTCAAATCCCTCTCAAAATTGTTGAAATTCTCTTGAAGCTTTTAAAATTCTCTCTAGAATTTTCAAAATCCATGTCCACATGTTTACAATTTCACATAAAAAAATGGCTAAAATTCCAGTTGAAATTTTTTCAAAGTCCCTTAAAAATTTTCCAATTTTTGTCCCAATTCTTCCCATTCCCATTGAAACTTTTCAAATCCCTCTCAAAATTGTTGAAATTCTCTTGAAGCTTTTAAAATTCTCTCTAGAATTTTCAAAATCCACTTCCACATGTTTACAATTTCACGTCAAAAAATGGCTAAAATTCCAGTTGAAATTTTTTCAAAGTCCCTTAAAAATTTTCCAATTTTTGTCCCAATTCTTCCCATTCCCATTGAAACTTTTCAAATCCCTCTCAAAATTGTTGAAATTCTCTTGAAGCTTTTAAAATTCTCTCTAGAATTTTCAAAATCCATGTCCACATGTTTACAATTTCACGTCAAAAAATGGCTAAAATTCCAGTTGAAATTTTTTCAAAGTCCCTTAAAAATTTTCCAATTTTTGTCCCAATTCTTCCCATTCCCATTGAAACTTTTCAAATCCCTCTCCAAATTGTTGAAATTCTCTTGAAGCTTTTAAAATTCTCTCTAGAATTTTCAAAATCCATGTCCACATGTTTACAATTTCACGTCAAAAAATGGCTAAAATTCCCGTTGAAATTTTTTCAAAGTCCCTTAAAAATTTTCCAATTTTTGTCCCAATTCTTCCCATTCCCATTGAAACTTTTCAAATCCCTCTCAAAATTGTTGAAATTCTCTTGAAGCTTTTAAAATTCTCTCTAGAATTTTCAAAATCCATGTCCACATGTTTACAATTTCGCGACAAAAAATGGCTAAAATTCCAGTTGAAATTTTTTCAAAGTCCCTTAAAAATTTTCCAATTTTTGTCCCAATTCTTCCCATTCCCATTGAAACTTTTCAAATCCCTCTCAAAATTGTTGAAATTCTCTTGAAGCTTTTAAAATTCTCTCTAGAATTTTCAAAATCCATGTCCACATGTTTACAATTTCACGTCAAAAATGGCTAAAATTCCAGTTGAAATTTTTTCAAAGTCCCTTCAAAATTTTCCAATTTTTGTCCCAATTCTTCCCATTCCCATTGAAACTTTTCAAATCCCTCTCAAAATTATTGAAATTCTCTTGAAGCTTTTTAAATTCTCTCTAGAATTTTCAAAATCCATGTCCACATGTTTACAATTTCACGTCAAAAAATGGCTAAAATTCCCGTTGAAATGTTTTCAAAGTCCCTTAAAAATTTTCCAATTTTTGTCCCAATTCTTCCCATTCCCATTGAAACTTTTCAAATCCCTCTCAAAATTGTTGAAATTCTCTTGAAGCTTTTAAAATTCTCTCTAGAATTTTCAAAATCCATGTCCACACGTTTACAATTTCACGTCAAAAAATGGCTAAAATTCCAGTTGAAATTTTTTCAAAGTCCCTTAAAAATTTTCCAATTTTTGTCCCAATTCTTCCCATTCCCATTGAAACTTTTCAAATCCCTCTCCAAATTGTTGAAATAATCCTGAAGCTTTTAAAATTCTCTCTAGAATTTTCAAAATCCATGTCCACACGTTTACAATTTCACGTCAAAAAATGGCTAAAATTCCAGTTGAAATTTTTTCAAAGTCCCTTAAAAATTTTCCAATTTTTGTCCCAATTCTTCCCATTCCCATTGAAACTTTTCAAATCCCTCTCAAAATTGTTGAAATTCTCTTGAAGCTTTTAAAATTCTCTCTAGAATTTTCAAAATCCATGTCCACACGTTTACAATTTCACGTCAAAAAATGGCTAAAATTCCAGTTGAAATTTTTTCAAAGTCCCTGAAAAATTTTCCAATTTTTGTCCCAATTCTTCCCATTCCCATTGAAACTTTTCAAATCCCTCTCAACATTGTTGAAATTCTCTTGAAGCTTTTAAAATTCTCTCTAGAATTTTCAAAATCCATGTCCACATGTTTACAATTTCATGTCAAAAAATGGCTAAAATTCCAGTTGAAATTTTTTCAAAGTCCCTTAAAAATTTTCCAATTTTTGTCCCAATTCCTCCCATTCCCATTGAAACTTTTCAAATCCCTCTCAAAATTGTTGAAATTCTCTTGAAGCTTTTAAAATTCTCTCTAGAATTTTCAAAATCCATGTCCACATGTTTACAATTTCATGTCAAAAAATGGCTAAAATTCCAGTTGAAATTTTTTCAAAGTCCCTTAAAAATTTTCCAATTTTTGTCCCAATTCTTCCCATTCCCATTGAAACTTTTCAAATCCCTCTCCAAATTGTTGAAATTCTCTTGAAGCTTTTAAAATTCTCTCTAGAATTTTCAAAATCCATGTCCACATGTTTACAATTTCACGTCAAAAAATGGCTAAAATTCCAGTTGAAATGTTTTCAAAGTCCCTTAAAAATTTTCCAATTTTTGTCCCAATTCTTCCCATTCCCATTGAAACTTTTCAAATCCCTCTCCAAATTGTTGAAATTCTCTTGAAGCTTTTAAAATTCTCTCTAGAATTTTCAAAATCCATGTCCACATGTTTACAATTTCACGTCAAAAAATGGCTAAAATTCCAGTGGAAATTTTTTCAAAGTCCCTTAAAAATTTTCCAATTTTTGTCCAAATTCTTCCCATTCCCATTGAAACTTTTCAAATCCCTCTCAAAATTGTTGAAATTCTCTTGAAGCTTTTAAAATTCTCTCTAGAATTTTCAAAATCCATGTCCACATGTTTACAATTTCACGACAAAAAATGGCTAAAATTCCAGTTGACATTTTTTCAAAGTCCCTTAAAAATTTTCCAATTTTTGTCCCAATTCCTCCCATTCCCATTGAAACTTTTCAAATCCCTCTCAAAATTGTTGAAATTCTCTTGAAGCTTTTAAAATTCTCTCTAGAATTTTCAAAATCCATGTCCACATGTTTACAATTTCATGTCAAAAAATGGATAAAATTCCAGTTGAAATTTTTTCAAAGTCCCTTAAAAATTTTCCAATTTTTGTCCCAATTCTTCCCATTCCCATTGAAACTTTTCAAATCCCTCTCTACATTGTTGAAATTCTCTTGAAGCTTTTAAAATTCTCTCTAGAATTTTCAAAATCCATGTCCACATGTTTACAATTTCACATAAAAAAATGGCTAAAATTCCAGTTGAAATTTTTTCAAAGTCCCTTAAAAATTTTCCAATTTTTGTCCCAATTCTTCCCATTCCCATTGAAACTTTTCAAATCCCTCTCCAAATTGTTGAAATTCTCTTGAAGCTTTTAAAATTCTCTCTAGAATTTTCAAAATCCATGTCCACATGTTTACAATTTCACGTCAAAAAATGGCTAAAATTCCCGTTGAAATTTTTTCAAAGTCCCTTAAAAATTTTCCAATTTTTGTCCCAATTCTTCCCATTCCCATTGAAACTTTTCAAATCCCTCTCCAAATTGTTGAAATTCTCTTGAAGCTTTTAAAATTCTCTCTAGAATTTTCAAAATCCATGTCCACATGTTTACAATTTCGCGACAAAAAATGGCTAAAATTCCAGTTGAAATTTTTTCAAAGTCCCTTAAAAATTTTCCAATTTTTGTCCCAATTCCTCCCATTCCCATTGAAACTTTTCAAATCCCTCTCAAAATTGTTGAAATTCTCTTGAAGCTTTTAAAATTCTCTCTAGAATTTTCAAAATCCATGTCCACATGTTTACAATTTCATGTCAAAAAATGGCTAAAATTCCAGTTGAAATTTTTTCAAAGTCCCTTAAAAATTTTCCAATTTTTGTCCCAATTCTTCCCATTCCCATTGAAACTTTTCAAATCCCTCTCTACATTGTTGAAATTCTCTTGAAGCTTTTAAAATTCTCTCTAGAATTTTCAAAATCCATGTCCACATGTTTACAATTTCACATAAAAAAATGGCTAAAATTCCAGTTGAAATGTTTTCAAAGTCCCTTAAAAATTTTCCAATTTTTGTCCCAATTCTTCCCATTCCCATTGAAACTTTTCAAATCCCTCTCAAAATTGTTGAAATTCTCTTGAAGCTTTTAAAATTCTCTCTAGAATTTTCAAAATCCATGTCCACATGTTTACAATTTCACGTCAAAAAATGGCTAAAATTCCAGTGGAAATTTTTTCAAAGTCCCTTAAAAATTTTCCAATTTTTGTCCAAATTCTTCCCATTCCCATTGAAACTTTTCAAATCCCTCTCAAAATTGTTGAAATTCTCTTGAAGCTTTTAAAATTCTCTCTAGAATTTTCAAAATCCACTTCCACATGTTTACAATTTCACGTCAAAAAATGGCTAAAATTCCAGTTGAAATTTTTTCTAAGTCCCTTAAAAATTTTCCAATTTTTGTCCCAATTCTTCCCATTCCCATTGAAACTTTTCAAATCCCTCTCCAAATTGTTGAAATTCTCTTGAAGCTTTTAAAATTCTCTCTAGAATTTTCAAAATCCATGTCCACATGTTTACAATTTCACGTCAAAAAATGGCTAAAATTCCAGTGGAAATGTTTTCAAAGTCCCTTAAAAATTTTCCAATTTTTGTCCCAATTCTTCCCATTCCCATTGAAACTTTTCAAATCCCTCTCAAAATTGTTGAAATTCTCTTGAAGCTTTTAAAATTCTCTCTAGAATTTTCAAAATCCATGTCCACATGTTTACAATTTCACATCAAAAAATGGCTAAAATTCCAGTTGAAATGTTTTCAAAGTCCCTTAAAAATTTTCCAATTTTTGTCCCAATTCTTCCCATTCCCATTGAAACTTTTCAAATCCCTCTCAAAATTGTTGAAATTCTCTTGAAGCTTTTAAAATTCTCTCTAGAATTTTCAAAATCCATGTCCACACGTTTACAATTTCACGTCAAAAAATGGCTAAAATTCCAGTTGAAATGTTTTCAAAGTCCCTTAAAAATTTTCCAATTTTTGTCCCAATTCTTCCCATTCCCATTGAAACTTTTCAAATCCCTCTCCAAATTGTTGAAATTCTCCTGAAGCTTTTAAAATTCTCTCTAGAATTTTCAAAATCCATGTCCACACGTTTACAATTTCGCGACAAAAAATGGATAAAATTCCAGTTGAAATTTTTTCAAAGTCCCTTAAAAATTTTCCAATTTTTGTCCCAATTCTTCCCATTCCCATTGAAACTTTTCAAATCCCTCTCCAAATTGTTGAAATTCTCTTGAAGCTTTTAAAATTCTCTCTAGAATTTTCAAAATCCATGTCCACATGTTTACAATTTCACGTCAAAAAATGGCTAAAATTCCAGTTGAAATTTTTTCAAAGTCCCTTAAAAATTTTCCAATTTTTGTCCCAATTCTTCCCATTCCCATTGAAACTTTTCAAATCCCTCTCAACATTGTTGAAATTCTCTTGAAGCTTTTAAAATTCTCTCTAGAATTTTCAAAATCCATGTCCACATGTTTACAATTTCACGTCAAAAAATGGCTAAAATTCCAGTTGAAATTTTTTCAAAGTCCCTGAAAAATTTTCCAATTTTTGTCCCAATTCTTCCCATTCCCATTGAAACTTTTCAAATCCCTCTCAAAATTGTTGATATTCTCTTGAAGCTTTTAAAATTCTCTCTAGAATTTTCAAAGTCCACGTCTACATGTTTACAATTTCACGTCAAAAAATGGCTAAAATTCCAGTTGAAATTTTTTCAAAGTCCCTTCAAAATTTTCCAATTTTTGTCCCAATTCTTCCCATTCCCATTGAAACTTTTCAAATCCCTCTCAAAATTGTTGAAATTCTCTTGAAGCTTTTAAAATTCTCTCTAGAATTTTCAAAATCCATGTCCACATGTTTACAATTTCACGTCAAAAAATGGCTAAAATTCCAGTTGAAATTTTTTCAAAGTCCCTTAAAAATTTTCCAATTTTTGTCCCAATTCTTCCCATTCCCATTGAAACTTTTCAAATCCCTCTCCAAATTGTTGAAATTCTCTTGAAGCTTTTAAAATTCTCTCTAGAATTTTCAAAATCCATGTCCACATGTTTACAATTTCGCGACAAAAAATGGCTAAAATTCCAGTTGAAATTTTTTCAAAGTCCCTTAAAAATTTTCCAATTTTTGTCCCAATTCTTCCCATTCCCATTGAAACTTTTCAAATCCCTCTCAAAATTGTTGAAATTCTCTTGAAGCTTTTAAAATTCTCTCTAGAATTTTCAAAATCCATGTCCACACGTTTACAATTTCACGTCAAAAAATGGCTAAAATTCCAGTTGAAATTTTTTCAAAGTCCCTTAAAAATTTTCCAATTTTTGTCCCAATTCTTCCCATTCCCATTGAAACTTTTCAAATCCCTCTCCAAATTGTTGAAATTCTCTTGAACCTTTAAAATTCTCTCTAGAATTTTCAAAATCCACGTCCACATGTTTACAATTTCACGTCAAAAAATGGCTAAAATTCCAGTTGAAATTTTTTCAAAGTCCCTTAAAAATTTTCCAATTTTTGTCCCAATTCTTCCCATTCCCATTGAAACTTTTCAAATCCCTCTCAAAATTGTTGAAATTCTCTTGAAGCTTTTAAAATTCTCTCTAGAATTTTCAAAATCCACGTCCACATGTTTAAAATTTCACGTCAAAAAATGGCTAAAATTCCAGTTGAAATTTTTTCAAAGTCCCTGAAAAATTTTCCAATTTTTGTCCCAATTCTTCCCATTCCCATTGAAACTTTTCAAATCCCTCTCAAAATTGTTGAAATTCTCTTGAAGCTTTTAAAATTCTCTCTAGAATTTTCAAAATCCATGTCCACATGTTTACAATTTCATGTCAAAAAATGGCTAAAATTCCAGTTGAAATTTTTTCAAAGTCCCTTAAAAATTTTCCAATTTTTGTCCCAATTCTTCCCATTCCCATTGAAACTTTTCAAATCCCTCTCCAACATTGTTGAAATTCTCTTGAAGCTTTTAAAATTCTCTCTAGAATTTTCAAAATCCATGTCCACATGTTTACAATTTCACGTCAAAAAATGGCTAAAATTCCAGTTGAAATTTTTTCAAAGTCCCTTAAAAATTTTCCAATTTTTGTCCCAATTCTTCCCATTCCCATTGAAACTTTTCAAATCCCTCTCCAAATTGTTGATATTCTCTTGAAGCTTTTAAAATTCTCTCTAGAATTTTCAAAATCCATGTCCACATGTTTACAATTTCACGTCAAAAAATGGTTAAAATTCCAGTTGAAATTTTTTCAAAGTCCCTGAAAAATTTTCCAATTTTTGTCCCAATTCTTCCCATTCCCATTGAAACTTTTCAAATCCCTCTCAAAATTGTTGAAATTCTCTTGAAGCTTTTAAAATTCTCTCTAGAATTTTCAAAATCCATGTCCACATGTTTACAATTTCACGTCAAAAAATGGCTAAAATTCCAGTTGAAATGTTTTCAAAGTCCCTTAAAAATTTTCCAATTTTTGTCCCAATTCTTCCCATTCCCATTGAAACTTTTCAAATCCCTCTCAAAATTGTTGAAATTCTCTTGAAGCTTTTAAAATTCTCTCTAGAATTTTCAAAATCCATGTCCACATGTTTACAATTTCACGTCAAAAAATGGCTAAAATTCCAGTTGAAATTTTTTCAAAGTCCCTTAAAAATTTTCCAATTTTTGTCCCAATTCTTCCCATTCCCATTGAAACTTTTCAAATCCCTCTCAAAATTGTTGAAATTCTCTTGAAGCTTTTAAAATTCTCTCTAGAATTTTCAAAATCCATGTCCACATGTTTACAATTTCGCGACAAAAAATGGCTAAAATTCCAGTTGAAATTTTTTCAAAGTCCCTTAAAAATTTTCCAATTTTTGTCCCAATTCTTCCCATTCCCATTGAAACTTTTCAAATCCCTCTCAAAATTGTTGAAATTCTCTTGAAGCTTTTAAAATTCTCTCTAGAATTTTCAAAATCCATGTCCACATGTTTACAATTTCACATAAAAAAATGGCTAAAATTCCAGTTGAAATTTTTTCAAAGTCCCTGAAAAATTTTCCAATTTTTGTCCCAATTCTTCCCATTCCCATTGAAACTTTTCAAATCCCTCTCAAAATTGTTGAAATTCTCTTGAAGCTTTTAAAATTCTCTCTAGAATTTTCAAAATCCATGTCCACATGTTTACAATTTCACGTCAAAAAATGGCTAAAATTCCAGTTGAAATTTTTTCAAAGTCCCTTAAAAATTTTCCAATTTTTGTCCCAATTCTTCCCATTCCCATTGAAACTTTTCAAATCCCTCTCAAAATTGTTGATATTCTCTTGAAGCTTTTAAAATTCTCTCTAGAATTTTCAAAATCCACGTCCACATGTTTACAATTTCACGTCAAAAAATGGCTAAAATTCCAGTTGAAATTTTTTCAAAGTCCCTTAAAAATTTTCCAATTTTTGTCCCAATTCTTCCCATTCCCATTGAAACTTTTCAAATCCCTCTCAAAATTGTTGAAATTCTCTTGAAGCTTTTAAAATTCTCTCTAGAATTTTCAAAATCCATGTCCACATGTTTACAATTTCACGTCAAAAAATGGCTAAAATTCCAGTGGAAATTTTTTCAAAGTCCCTGAAAAATTTTCCAATTTTTGTCCCAATTCTTCCCATTCCCATTGAAACTTTTCAAATCCCTCTCAAAATTGTTGAAATTCTCTTGAAGCTTTTAAAATTCTCTCTAGAATTTTCAAAATCCATGTCCACATGTTTACAATTTCGCGACAAAAAATGGCTAAAATTCCAGTTGAAATTTTTTCAAAGTCCCTTCAAAATTTTCCAATTTTTGTCCCAATTCTTCCCATTCCCATTGAAACTTTTCAAATCCCTCTCAAAATTGTTGAAATTCTCTTGAAGCTTTTAAAATTCTCTCTAGAATTTTCAAAATCCATGTCCACATGTTTACAATTTCATGTCAAAAAATGGCTAAAATTCCAGTTGAAATTTTTTCAAAGTCCCTTAAAAATTTTCCAATTTTTGTCCCAATTCTTCCCATTCCTATTGAAACTTTTCAAATCCCTCTCCAACATTGTTGAAATTCTCTTGAAGCTTTTAAAATTCTCTCTAGAATTTTCAAAATCCATGTCCACATGTTTACAATTTCACGTCAAAAAATGGCTAAAATTCCAGTTGAAATTTTTTCAAAGTCCCTGAAAAATTTTCCAATTTTTGTCCCAATTCTTCCCATTCCCATTGAAACTTTTCAAATCCCTCTCAAAATTGTTGAAATTCTCTTGAAGCTTTTAAAATTCTCTCTAGAATTTTCAAAATCCATGTCCACATGTTTACAATTTCGCGACAAAAAATGGCTAAAATTCCAGTTGAAATTTTTTCAAAGTCCCTGAAAAATTTTCCAATTTTTGTCCCAATTCTTCCCATTCCCATTGAAACTTTTCAAATCCCTCTCAAAATTGTTGAAATTCTCTTGAAGCTTTTAAAATTCTCTCTAGAATTTTCAAAATCCATGTCCACACGTTTACAATTTCACGTCAAAAAATGGCTAAAATTCCAGTTGAAATTTTTTCAAAGTCCCTTAAAAATTTTCCAATTTTTGTCCCAATTCTTCCCATTCCCATTGAAACTTTTCAAATCCCTCTCCAAATTGTTGAAATTCTCTTGAAGCTTTTAAAATTCTCTCGAGAATTTTCAAAATCCATGTCCACATGTTTACAATTTCACGTCAAAAAATGGCTAAAATTCCAGTTGAAATGTTTTCAAAGTCCCTTAAAAATTTTCCAATTTTTGTCCCAATTCTTCCCATTCCCATTGAAACTTTTCAAATCCCTCTCAAAATTGTTGAAATTCTCTTGAAGCTTTTAAAATTCTCTCTAGAATTTTCAAAATCCATGTCCACACGTTTACAATTTCACGTCAAAAAATGGCTAAAATTCCAGTTGAAATTTTTTCAAAGTCCCTTAAAAATTTTCCAATTTTTGTCCCAATTCTTCCCATTCCCATTGAAACTTTTCAAATCCCTCTCCAAATTGTTGAAATTCTCTTGAAGCTTTTAAAATTCTCTCGAGAATTTTCAAAATCCATGTCCACATGTTTACAATTTCACGTCAAAAAATGGCTAAAATTCCAGTTGAAATGTTTTCAAAGTCCCTTAAAAATTTTCCAATTTTTGTCCCAATTCTTCCCATTCCCATTGAAACTTTTCAAATCCCTCTCAACATTGTTGAAATTCTCTTGAAGCTTTTAAAATTCTCTCTAGAATTTTCAAAATCCATGTCCACATGTTTACAATTTCACGTCAAAAAATGGCTAAAATTCCAGTTGAAATTTTTTCAAAGTCCCTTAAAAATTTTCCAATTTTTGTCCCAATTCTTCCCATTCCCATTGAAACTTTTCAAATCCCTCTCAAAATTGTTGAAATTCTCTTGAAGCTTTTAAAATTCTCTCTAGAATTTTCAAAATCCATGTCCACATGTTTACAATTTCGCGACAAAAAATGGCTAAAATTCCAGTTGAAATTTTTTCAAAGTCCCTTAAAATTTTCCAATTTTTGTCCCAATTCTTCCCATTCCCATTGAAACTTTTCAAATCCCTCTCCAAATTGTTGAAATTCTCTTGAAGCTTTTAAAATTCTCTCGAGAATTTTCAAAATCCATGTCCACATGTTTACAATTTCATGTCAAAAAATGGCTAAAATTCCAGTGGAAATTTTTTCAAAGTCCCTTCAAAATTTTCCAATTTTTGTCCCAATTCTTCCCATTCCCATTGAAACTTTTCAAATCCCTCTCCAACATTGTTGAAATTCTCTTGAAGCTTTTAAAATTCTCTCTAGAATTTTCAAAATCCATGTCCACATGTTTACAATTTCACGTCAAAAAATGGCTAAAATTCCAGTTGAAATTTTTTCAAAGTCCCTTAAAAATTTTCCAATTTTTGTCCCAATTCTTCCCATTCCCATTGAAACTTTTCAAATCCCTCTCAACATTGTTGAAATTCTCTTGAAGCTTTTAAAATTCTCTCGAGAATTTTCAAAATCCATGTCCACATGTTTACAATTTCACGTCAAAAAATGGCTAAAATTCCAGTTGAAATGTTTTCAAAGTCCCTTAAAAATTTTCCAATTTTTGTCCCAATTCTTCCCATTCCCATTGAAACTTTTCAAACCCCTCTCAAAATTGTTGAAATTCTCTTGAAGCTTTTAAAATTCTCTCTAGAATTTTCAAAATCCATGTCCACATGTTTACAATTTCACGTCAAAAAATGGCTAAAATTCCAGTTGAAATTTTTTCAAAGTCCCTGAAAAATTTTCCAATTTTTGTCCCAATTCTTCCCATTCCCATTGAAACTTTTCAAATCCCTCTCCAAATTGTTGATATTCTCTTG
Source organism: Streptopelia decaocto (assembly GCF_964273445.1). Lineage (NCBI taxonomy): Eukaryota > Metazoa > Chordata > Aves > Columbiformes > Columbidae > Streptopelia > Streptopelia decaocto. The sequence continues at coordinate 36,190 of NW_028116085.1, forward strand.
AAGCTTTTAAAATTCTCTCTAGAATTTTCAAAATCCATGTCCACATGTTTACAATTTCACGTCAAAAAATGGCTAAAATTCCAGTTGAAATGTTTTCAAAGTCCCTTAAAAATTTTCCAATTTTTGTCCCAATTCTTCCCATTCCATTGAAACTTTTCAAATCCCTCTCAAAATTGTTGAAATTCTCTTGAAGCTTTTAAATTCTCTCTAGAATTTTCAAAATCCATGTCCACATGTTTACAATTTCGCGACAAAAAATGGCTAAAATTCCAGTTGAAATTTTTTCAAAGTCCCTTCAAAATTTTCCAATTATTGTCCCAATTCTTCCATTCCCATTGAAACTTTTCAAATCCCTCTCAAAATTGTTGAAATTCTCTTGAAGCTTTTAAATTCTCTCTAGAATTTTCAAAATCCATGTCCACACGTTTACAATTTCACGTCAAAAAATGGCTAAAATTCCAGTTGAAATTTTTTCAAAGTCCCTTAAAAATTTTCCAATTTTTGTCCCAATTCTTCCCATTCCCATTGAAACTTTTCAAATCCCACTCCAAATTGTTGAAATTCTCTTGAAGCTTTTAAAATTCTCTCGAGAATTTTCAAAATCCATGTCCACATGTTTACAATTTCACGTCAAAAAATGGCTAAAATTCCAGTTGAAATGTTTTCAAAGTCCCTTAAAAATTTTCCAATTTTTGTCCCAATTCTTCCCATTCCCATTGAAACTTTTCAAATCCCTCTCAAAATTGTTGAAATTCTCTTGAAGCTTTTAAAATTCTCTCTAGAATTTTCAAAATCCATGTCCACATGTTTACAATTTCGCGACAAAAAATGGCTAAAATTCCAGTTGAAATTTTTTCAAAGTCCCTTAAAAATTTTCCAATTTTTGTCCCAATTCTTCCCATTCCCATTGAAACTTTTCAAATCCCTCTCAAAATTGTTGAAATTCTCTTGAAGCTTTTAAAATTCTCTCTAGAATTTTCAAAATCCATGTCCACATGTTTACAATTTCGCGACAAAAAATGGCTAAAATTCCAGTTGAAATTTTTTCAAAGTCCCTTCAAAATTTTCCAATTATTGTCCCAATTCTTCCCATTCCCATTGAAACTTTTCAAATCCCTCTCAAAATTGTTGAAATTCTCTTGAAGCTTTTAAAATTCTCTCTAGAATTTTCAAAATCCATGTCCACACGTTTACAATTTCACGTCAAAAAATGGCTAAAATTCCAGTTGAAATTTTTTCAAAGTCCCTTAAAAATTTTCCAATTTTTGTCCCAATTCTTCCCATTCCCATTGAAACTTTTCAAATCCCACTCCAAATTGTTGAAATTCTCTTGAAGCTTTTAAAATTCTCTCGAGAATTTTCAAAATCCATGTCCACATGTTTACAATTTCACGTCAAAAAATGGCTAAAATTCCAGTTGAAATGTTTTCAAAGTCCCTTAAAAATTTTCCAATTTTTGTCCCAATTCTTCCCATTCCCATTGAAACTTTTCAAATCCCTCTCAAAATTGTTGAAATTCTCTTGAAGCTTTTAAAATTCTCTCTAGAATTTTCAAAATCCATGTCCACATGTTTACAATTTCGCGACAAAAAATGGCTAAAATTCCAGTTGAAATTTTTTCAAAGTCCCTTAAAAATTTTCCAATTTTTGTCCCAATTCTTCCCATTCCCATTGAAACTTTTCAAATCCCTCTCAAAATTGTTGAAATTCTCTTGAAGCTTTTAAAATTCTCTCTAGAATTTTCAAAATCCATGTCCACATGTTTACAATTTCGCGACAAAAAATGGCTAAAATTCCAGTTGAAATTTTTTCAAAGTCCCTTAAAATTTTCCAATTTTTGTCCCAATTCTTCCCATTCCCATTGAAACTTTTCAAATCCCTCTCCAAATTGTTGAAATTCTCTTGAAGCTTTTAAAATTCTCTCTAGAATTTTCAAAATCCATGTCCACATGTTTACAATTTCATGTCAAAAAATGGCTAAAATTCCAGTTGAAATTTTTTCAAAGTCCCTTAAAAATTTTCCAATTTTTGTCCCAATTCTTCCCATTCCCATTGAAACTTTTCAAATCCCTCTCCAACATTGTTGAAATTCTCTTGAAGCTTTTAAAATTCTCTCTAGAATTTTCAAAATCCATGTCCACATGTTTACAATTTCACGTCAAAAAATGGCTAAAATTCCAGTTGAAATGTTTTCAAAGTCCCTTAAAAATTTTCCAATTTTTGTCCCAATTCTTCCCATTCCCATTGAAACTTTTCAAATCCCTCTCCAAATTGTTGAAATTCTCTTGAAGCTTTTAAAATTCTCTCTAGAATTTTCAAAATCCATGTCCACATGTTTACAATTTCACGTCAAAAAATGGCTAAAATTCCAGTTGAAATGTTTTCAAAGTCCCTTAAAAATTTTCCAATTTTTGTCCCAATTCTTCCCATTCCCATTGAAACTTTTCAAACCCCTCTCAAAATTGTTGAAATTCTCTTGAAGCTTTTAAAATTCTCTCTAGAATTTTCAAAATCCGTGTCCACATGTTTACAATTTCACGTCAAAAAATGGCTAAAATTCCAGTTGAAATTTTTTCAAAGTCCCTTAAAAATTTTCCAATTTTTGTCCCAATTCTTCCCATTCCCATTGAAACTTTTCAAATCCCTCTCAAAATTGTTGAAATTCTCTTGAAGCTTTTAAAATTCTCTCTAGAATTTTCAAAATCCATGTCCACACGTTTACAATTTCACGTCAAAAAATGGCTAAAATTCCAGTTGAAATTTTTTCAAAGTCCCTTAAAAATTTTCCAATTTTTGTCCCAATTCTTCCCATTCCCATTGAAACTTTTCAAATCCCTCTCCAAATTGTTGAAATTCTCTTGAAGCTTTTAAAATTCTCTCTAGAATTTTCAAAATCCATGTCCACATGTTTACAATTTCGCGACAAAAAATGGCTAAAATTCCAGTTGAAATTTTTTCAAAGTCCCTTAAAAATTTTCCAATTTTTGTCCCAATTCTTCCCATTCCCATTGAAACTTTTCAAATCCCTCTCAAAATTGTTGAAATTCTCTTGAAGCTTTTAAAATTCTCTCTAGAATTTTCAAAATCCACGTCCACATGTTTACAATTTCAGGTTAAAAAATGGCTAAAATTCCAGTTGAAATTTTTTCAAAGTCCCTGAAAAATTTTCCAATTTTTGTCCCAATTCTTCCCATTCCCATTGAAACTTTTCAAATCCCTCTCAAAATTGTTGAAATTCTCTTGAAGCTTTTAAAATTCTCTCTAGAATTTTCAAAATCCATGTCCACATGTTTACAATTTCGCGACAAAAAATGGCTAAAATTCCAGTTGAAATTTTTTCAAAGTCCCTTAAAATTTTCCAATTTTTGTCCCAATTCTTCCCATTCCCATTGAAACTTTTCAAATCCCTCTCCAAATTGTTGAAATTCTCTTGAAGCTTTTAAAATTCTCTCTAGAATTTTCAAAATCCATGTCCACATGTTTACAATTTCGCGACAAAAAATGGCTAAAATTCCAGTTGAAATTTTTTCAAAGTCCCTTAAAAATTTTCCAATTATTGTCCCAATTCTTCCCATTCCCATTGAAACTTTTCAAATCCCTCTCAAAATTGTTGAAATTCTCTTGAAGCTTTTAAAATTCTCTCTAGAATTTTCAAAATCCATGTCCACACGTTTACAATTTCACGTCAAAAAATGGCTAAAATTCCAGTTGAAATTTTTTCAAAGTCCCTTAAAAATTTTCCAATTTTTGTCCCAATTCTTCCCATTCCCATTGAAACTTTTCAAATCCCTCTCCAAATTGTTGAAATTCTCTTGAAGCTTTTAAAATTCTCTCTAGAATTTTCAAAATCCATGTCCACATGTTTACAATTTCGCGACAAAAAATGGCTAAAATTCCAGTTGAAATTTTTTCAAAGTCCCTTAAAAATTTTCCAATTTTTGTCCCAATTCTTCCCATTCCCATTGAAACTTTTCAAATCCCTCTCAAAATTGTTGAAATTCTCTTGAAGCTTTTAAAATTCTCTCTAGAATTTTCAAAATCCACGTCCACATGTTTACAATTTCAGGTTAAAAAATGGCTAAAATTCCAGTTGAAATTTTTCAAAGTCCCTGAAAAATTTTCCAATTTTTGTCCCAATTCTTCCCATTCCCATTGAAACTTTTCAAATCCCTCTCAAAATTGTTGAAATTCTCTTGAAGCTTTTAAAATTCTCTCTAGAATTTTCAAAATCCATGTCCACATGTTTACAATTTCGCGACAAAAATGGCTAAAATTCCAGTTGAAATTTTTTCAAAGTCCCTTAAAATTTTCCAATTTTTGTCCCAATTCTTCCCATTCCCATTGAAACTTTTCAAATCCCTCTCCAAATTGTTGAAATTCTCTTGAAGCTTTTAAAATTCTCTCTAGAATTTTCAAAATCCATGTCCACATGTTTACAATTTCATGTCAAAAAATGGCTAAAATTCCAGTTGAAATTTTTCAAAGTCCCTTAAAAATTTTCCAATTTTTGTCCCAATTCTTCCCATTCCCATTGAAACTTTTCAAATCCCTCTCCAACATTGTTGAAATTCTCTTGAAGCTTTTAAAATTCTCTCTAGAATTTTCAAAATCCATGTCCACATGTTTACAATTTCACGTCAAAAAATGGCTAAAATTCCAGTTGAAATTTTTTCAAAGTCCCTTAAAAATTTTCCAATTTTTGTCCCAATTCTTCCCATTCCCATTGAAACTTTTCAAATCCCTCTCCAAATTGTTGAAATTCTCTTGAAGCTTTTAAAATTCTCTCTAGAATTTTCAAAATCCATGTCCACATGTTTACAATTTCACGTCAAAAAATGGCTAAAATTCCAGTTGAAATGTTTTCAAAGTCCCTTAAAAATTTTCCAATTTTTGTCCCAATTCTTCCCATTCCCATTGAAACTTTTCAAATCCCTCTCAAAATTGTTGAAATTCTCTTGAAGCTTTTAAAATTCTCTCTAGAATTTTCAAAATCCATGTCCACATGTTTACAATTTCACGTCAAAAAATGGCTAAAATTCCAGTTGAAATTTTTTCAAAGTCCCTTAAAAATTTTCCAATTTTTGTCCCAATTCTTCCATTCCCATTGAAACTTTTCAAATCCCTCTCAAAATTGTTGAAATTCTCTTGAAGCTTTTAAAATTCTCTCTAGAATTTTCAAAATCCACGTCCACATGTTTACAATTTCAGGTTAAAAAATGGCTAAAATTCCAGTTGAAATTTTTTCAAAGTCCCTGAAAAATTTTCCAATTTTTGTCCCAATTCTTCCCATTCCCATTGAAACTTTTCAAATCCCTCTCAACATTGTTGAAATTCTCTTGAAGCTTTTAAAATTCTCTCTAGAATTTTCAAAATCCATGTCCACATGTTTACAATTTCACGTCAAAAAATGGCTAAAATTCCAGTTGAAATTTTTTCAAAGTCCCTTAAAAATTTTCCAATTTTTGTCCCAATTCTTCCCATTCCCATTGAAACTTTTCAAATCCCTCTCAAAATTGTTGAAATTCTCTTGAAGCTTTTAAAATTCTCTCTAGAATTTTCAAAATCCAAGTCCACATGTTTACAATTTCACGTCAAAAAATGGCTAAAATTCCAGTTGAAATTTTTTCAAAGTCCCTTAAAAATTTTCCAATTTTTGTCCCAATTCTTCCCATTCCCATTGAAACTTTTCAAATCCCTCTCAAAATTGTTGAAATTCTCTTGAAGCTTTTAAAATTCTCTCTAGAATTTTCAAAATCCATGTCCACACGTTTACAATTTCACGTCAAAAAATGGCTAAAATTCCAGTTGAAATTTTTTCAAAGTCCCTTAAAAATTTTCCAATTTTTGTCCCAATTCTTCCCATTCCCATTGAAACTTTTCAAATCCCTCTCAAAATTGTTGAAATTCTCTTGAAGCTTTTAAAATTCTCTCTAGAATTTTCAAAATCCAAGTCCACATGTTTACAATTTCACGTCAAAAAATGGCTAAAATTCCAGTTGAAATTTTTTCAAAGTCCCTTAAAAATTTTCCAATTTTTGTCCCAATTCTTCCCATTCCCATTGAAACTTTTCAAATCCCTCTCAAAATTGTTGAAATTCTCTTGAAGCTTTTAAAATTCTCTCTAGAATTTTCAAAATCCATGTCCACACGTTTACAATTTCACGTCAAAAAATGGCTAAAATTCCAGTTGAAATTTTTTCAAAGTCCCTTAAAAATTTTCCAATTTTTGTCCCAATTCTTCCCATTCCCATTGAAACTTTTCAAATCCCTCTCAAAATTGTTGAAATTCTCTTGAAGCTTTTAAAATTCTCTCTAGAATTTTCAAAATCCATGTCCACATGTTTACAATTTCACGTCAAAAAATGGCTAAAATTCCAGTTGAAATTTTTTCAAAGTCCCTTAAAAATTTTCCAATTTTTGTCCCAATTCTTCCCATTCCCATTGAAACTTTTCAAATCCCTCTCAAAATTGTTGAAATTCTCTTGAAGCTTTTAAAATTCTCTCTAGAATTTTCAAAATCCATGTCCACATGTTTACAATTTCGCGACAAAAAATGGCTAAAATTCCAGTTGAAATTTTTTCAAAGTCCCTTAAAAATTTTCCAATTTTTGTCCCAATTCTTCCCATTCCCATTGAAACTTTTCAAATCCCTCTCAAAATTGTTGAAATTCTCTTGAAGCTTTTAAAATTCTCTCTAGAATTTTCAAAATCCATGTCCACATGTTTACAATTTCACGTCAAAAAATGGCTAAAATTCCAGTTGAAATTTTTTCAAAGTCCCTTAAAAATTTTCCAATTTTTGTCCCAATTCTTCCCATTCCCATTGAAACTTTTCAAATCCCTCTCAAAATTGTTGAAATTCTCTTGAAGCTTTTAAAATTCTCTCTAGAATTTTCAAAATCCATGTCCACATGTTTACAATTTCACGTCAAAAAATGGCTAAAATTCCAGTTGAAATGTTTTCAAAGTCCCTTAAAAATTTTCCAATTTTTGTCCCAATTCTTCCCATTCCCATTGAAACTTTTCAAACCCCTCTCAAAATTGTTGAAATTCTCTTGAAGCTTTTAAAATTCTCTCTAGAATTTTCAAAATCCATGTCCACATGTTTACAATTTCACGTCAAAAAATGGCTAAAATTCCAGTTGAAATTTTGTCAAAGTCCCTTCAAAATTTTCCAATTTTTGTCCCAATTCTTCCCATTCTCATTGAAACTTTTCAAATCCCTCTCAAAATTGTTGAAATTCTCTTGAAGCTTTTAAAATTCTCTCTAGAATTTTCAAAATCCATGTCCACACGTTTACAATTTCACGTCAAAAAATGGCTAAAATTCCAGTTGAAATTTTTTCAAAGTCCCTGAAAAATTTTCCAATTTTTGTCCCAATTCTTCCCATTCCCATTGAAACTTTTCAAATCCCTCTCCAAATTGTTGAAATTCTCTTGAAGCTTTTAAAATTCTCTCTAGAATTTTCAAAATCCATGTCCACACGTTTACAATTTCACGTCAAAAAATGGCTAAAATTCCAGTTGAAATTTTTTCAAAGTCCCTTAAAAATTTTCCAATTTTTGTCCCAATTCTTCCCATTCCCATTGAAACTTTTCAAATCCCTCTCCAAATTGTTGAAATTCTCTTGAAGCTTTTAAAATTCTCTCTAGAATTTTCAAAATCCATGTCCACATGTTTACAATTTCGCGACAAAAAATGGCTAAAATTCCAGTTGAAATTTTTTCAAAGTCCCTTAAAAATTTTCCAATTTTTGTCCCAATTCTTCCCATTCCCATTGAAACTTTTCAAATCCCTCTCAAAATTGTTGAAATTCTCTTGAAGCTTTTAAAATTCTCTCTAGAATTTTCAAAATCCATGTCCACATGTTTACAATTTCACGTCAAAAAATGGCTAAAATTCCAGTTGAAATTTTTTCAAAGTCCCTTAAAAATTTTCCAATTTTTGTCCCAATTCTTCCCATTCCCATTGAAACTTTTCAAATCCCTCTCCAAATTGTTGAAATTCTCTTGAAGCTTTTAAAATTCTCTCTAGAATTTTCAAAATCCATGTCCACATGTTTACAATTTCACGTCAAAAAATGGCTAAAATTCCAGTTGAAATGTTTTCAAAGTCCCTTAAAAATTTTCCAATTTTTGTCCCAATTCTTCCCATTCCCATTGAAACTTTTCAAACCCCTCTCAAAATTGTTGAAATTCTCTTGAAGCTTTTAAAATTCTCTCTAGAATTTTCAAAATCCATGTCCACATGTTTACAATTTCACGTCAAAAAATGGCTAAAATTCCAGTTGAAATTTTGTCAAAGTCCCTTCAAAATTTTCCAATTTTTGTCCCAATTCTTCCCATTCTCATTGAAACTTTTCAAATCCCTCTCAAAATTGTTGAAATTCTCTTGAAGCTTTTAAAATTCTCTCTAGAATTTTCAAAATCCATGTCCACACGTTTACAATTTCACGTCAAAAAATGGCTAAAATTCCAGTTGAAATTTTTTCAAAGTCCCTGAAAAATTTTCCAATTTTTGTCCCAATTCTTCCCATTCCCATTGAAACTTTTCAAATCCCTCTCCAAATTCTTGAAATTCTCTTGAAGCTTTTAAAATTCTCTCTAGAATTTTCAAAATCCATGTCCACATGTTTACAATTTCGCGACAAAAAATGGCTAAAATTCCAGTTGAAATTTTTTCAAAGTCCCTTAAAAATTTTCCAATTTTTGTCCCAATTCTTCCCATTCCCATTGAAACTTTTCAAATCCCTCTCAAAATTGTTGAAATTCTCTTGAAGCTTTTAAAATTCTCTCTAGAATTTTCAAAATCCATGTCCACATGTTTACAATTTCACATTAAAAAAATGGCTAAAATTCCCGTTGAAATTTTTTCAAAGTCCCTTAAAAATTTTCCAATTTTTGTCCCAATTCTTCCCATTCCCATTGAAACTTTTCAAATCCCTCTCAAAATTGTTGAAATTCTCTTGAAGCTTTTAAAATTCTCTCTAGAATTTTCAAAATCCATGTCCACATGTTTACAATTTCACGTCAAAAAATGGCTAAAATTCCAGTTGAAATTTTTTCAAAGTCCCTTAAAAATTTTCCAATTTTTGTCCCAATTCTTCCCATTCCCATTGAAACTTTTCAAATCCCTCTCAAAATGGTTGAAATTCTCTTGAAGCTTTTAAAATTCTCTCTAGAATTTTCAAAATCCATGTCCACATGTTTACAATTTCACGTCAAAAAATGGCTAAAATTCCAGTTGAAATTTTTTCAAAGTCCCTTAAAAATTTTCCAATTTTTGTCCCAATTCTTCCCATTCCCATTGAAACTTTTCAAATCCCTCTCAAAATTGTTGAAATTCTGTTGAAGCTTTTAAAGTTCTCTCCAGAATTTTCAAAATCCATGTCCACATGTTTACAATTTCACGTCAAAAAATGGCTAAAATTCCCGTTGAAATTTTTTCAAAGTCCCTGAAAAATTTTCCAATTTTTGTCCCAATTCTTCCCATTCCCATTGAAACTTTTCAAATCCCTCTCAAAATTGTTGAAATTCTCTTGAAGCTTTTAAAATTCTCTCTAGAATTTTCAAAATCCATGTCCACATGTTTACAATTTCACGTCAAAATATGGCTAAAATTCCAGTGGAAATTTTTTCAAAGTCCCTGAAAAATTTTCCAATTTTTGTCCCAATTCTTCCCATTCCCATTGAAACTTTTCAAATCCCTCTCCAAATTGTTGAAATTCTCTTGAAGCTTTTAAAATTCTCTCTAGAATTTTCAAAATCCATGTCCACATGTTTACAATTTCACGTCAAAAAATGGCTAAAATTCCAGTGGAAATTTTTTCAAAGTCCCTTAAAAATTTTCCAATTTTTGTCCCAATTCTTCCCATTCCCATTGAAACTTTTCAAATCCCTCTCAAAATTGTTGAAATTCTCTTGAAGCTTTTAAAATTCTCTCTAGAATTTTCAAAATCCATGTCCACATGTTTACAATTTCGCGACAAAAAATGGCTAAAATTCCAGTTGAAATTTTTTCAAAGTCCCTTAAAAATTTTCCAATTTTTGTCCCAATTCTTCCCATTCCCATTGAAACTTTTCAAATCCCTCTCAAAATTGTTGAAATTCTGTTGAAGCTTTTAAAATTCTCTCTAGAATTTTCAAAATCCATGTCCACACGTTTACAATTTCACGTCAAAAAATGGCTAAAATTCCAGTTGAAATTTTTTCAAAGTCCCTTAAAAATTTTCCAATTTTTGTCCCAATTCTTCCCATTCCCATTGAAACTTTTCAAATCCCTCTCCAAATTGTTGAAATTCTCTTGAAGCTTTTAAAATTCTCTCTAGAATTTTCAAAATCCATGTCCACATGTTTACAATTTCACGTCAAAAAATGGCTAAAATTCCAGTGGAAATTTTTTCAAAGTCCCTTCAAAATTTTCCAATTTTTGTCCCAATTCTTCCCATTCCCATTGAAACTTTTCAAATCCCTCTCAACATTGTTGAAATTCTCTTGAAGCTTTTAAAATTCTCTCTAGAATTTTCAAAATCCATGTCCACATGTTTACAATTTCATGTCAAAAAATGGCTAAAATTCCAGTTGAAATTTTTTCAAAGTCCCTGAAAAATTTTCCTATTTTTGTCCCAATTCTTCCCATTCCCATTGAAACTTTTCAAATCCCTCTCAAAATTGTTGAAATTCTCTTGAAGCTTTTAAAATTCTCTCTAGAATTTTCAAAATCCATGTCCACATGTTTACAATTTCACGTCAAAAAATGGCTAAAATTCCAGTTGAAATTTTTTCAAAGTCCCTTAAAAATTTTCCAATTTTTGTCCCAATTCTTCCCATTCCCATTGAAACTTTTCAAATCCCTCTCAAAATTGTTGAAATTCTCTTGAAGCTTTTAAAATTCTCTCTAGAATTTTCAAAATCCATGTCCACATGTTTACAATTTCACGTCAAAAAATGGCTAAAATTCCAGTTGAAATTTTTTCAAAGTCCCTTAAAAATTTTCCAATTTTTGTCCCAATTCTTCCCATTCCCATTGAAACTTTTCAAATCCCTCTCAACATTGTTGAAATTCTCTTGAAGCTTTTAAAATTCTCTCTAGAATTTTCAAAATCCATGTCCACATGTTTACAATTTCACGTCAAAAAATGGCTAAAATTCCAGTTGAAATTTTTTCAAAGTCCCTGAAAAATTTTCCAATTTTTGTCCCAATTCTTCCCATTCCCATTGAAACTTTTCAAATCCCTCTCAAAATTGTTGATATTCTCTTGAAGCTTTTAAAATTCTCTCTAGAATTTTCAAAATCCACGTCCACATGTTTACAATTTCACGTCAAAAAATGGCTAAAATTCCAGTTGAAATGTTTTCAAAGTCCCTTAAAAATTTTCCAATTTTTGTCCCAATTCTTCCCATTCCCATTGAAACTTTTCAAATCCCTCTCAAAATTGTTGAAATTCTCTTGAAGCTTTTAAAATTCTCTCTAGAATTTTCAAAATCCATGTCCACATGTTTACAATTTCACGTCAAAAAATGGCTAAAATTCCAGTTGAAATGTTTTCAAAGTCCCTTAAAAATTTTCCAATTTTTGTCCCAATTCTTCCCATTCCCATTGAAACTTTTCAAATCCCTCTCCAAATTGTTGAAATTCTCTTGAAGCTTTTAAAATTCTCTCTAGAATTTTCAAAATCCATGTCCACATGTTTACAATTTCACGTCAAAAAATGGCTAAAATTCCAGTGGAAATTTTTTCAAAGTCCCTTAAAAATTTTCCAATTTTTGTCCCAATTCTTCCCATTCCCATTGAAACTTTTCAAATCCCTCTCAACATTGTTGAAATTCTCTTGAAGCTTTTAAAATTCTCTCTAGAATTTTCAAAATCCACTTCCACATGTTTACAATTTCACGTCAAAAAATGGCTAAAATTCCAGTTGAAATTTTTTCAAAGTCCCTTAAAAATTTTCCAATTTTTGTCCCAATTCTTCCCATTCCCATTGAAACTTTTCAAATCCCTCTCAAAATTGTTGAAATTCTCTTGAAGCTTTTAAAATTCTCTCTAGAATTTTCAAAATCCATGTCCACATGTTTACAATTTCACATTAAAAAATGGCTAAAATTCCAGTGGAAATTTTTTCAAAGTCCCTTAAAAATTTTCCAATTTTTGTCCCAATTCTTCCCATTCCCATTGAAACTTTTCAAATCCCTCTCCAAATTGTTGAAATTCTCTTGAAGCTTTTAAAATTCTCTCTAGAATTTTCAAAATCCATGTCCACATGTTTACAATTTCACGTCAAAAAATGGCTAAAATTCCCGTTGAAATTTTTTCAAAGTCCCTTAAAAATTTTCCAATTTTTGTCCCAATTCTTCCCATTCCCATTGAAACTTTTCAAATCCCTCTCAAAATTGTTGAAATTCTCTTGAAGCTTTTAAAATTCTCTCTAGAATTTTCAAAATCCATGTCCACATGTTTACAATTTCACGTCAAAAAATGGCTAAAATTCCAGTTGAAATTTTGTCAAAGTCCCTTCAAAATTTTCCAATTTTTGTCCCAATTCTTCCCATTCCCATTGAAACTTTTCAAATCCCTCTCCAAATTGTTGAAATTCTCTTGAAGCTTTTAAAATTCTCTCTAGAATTTTCAAAATCCATGTCCACATGTTTACAATTTCACGTCAAAAAATGGCTAAAATTCCAGTTGAAATTTTTTCAAAGTCCCTTAAAAATTTTCCAATTTTTGTCCCAATTCTTCCCATTCCCATTGAAACTTTTCAAATCCCTCTCCAACATTGTTGAAATTCTCTTGAAGCTTTTAAAATTCTCTCTAGAATTTTCAAAATCCATGTCCACATGTTTACAATTTCACGTCAAAAAATGGCTAAAATTCCAGTTGAAATTTTTTCAAAGTCCCTTAAAAATTTTCCAATTTTTGTCCCAATTCTTCCCATTCCCATTGAAACTTTTCAAATCCCTCTCCAAATTGTTGAAATTCTCTTGAAGCTTTTAAAATTCTCTCTAGAATTTTCAAAATCCATGTCCACATGTTTACAATTTCATGTCAAAAAATGGCTAAAATTCCAGTTGAAATTTTTTCAAAGTCCCTTAAAAATTTTCCAATTTTTGTCCCAATTCTTCCCATTCCCATTGAAACTTTTCAAATCCCTCTCCAAATTGTTGAAATTCTCTTGAAGCTTTTAAAATTCTCTCTAGAATTTTCAAAATCCATGTCCACATGTTTACAATTTCACGTCAAAAAATGGCTAAAATTCCAGTTGAAATTTTTTCAAAGTCCCTTAAAAATTTTCCAATTTTTGTCCCAATTCTTCCCATTCCCATTGAAACTTTTCAAATCCCTATCCAACATTGTTGAAATTCTCTTGAAGCTTTTAAAATTCTCTCTAGAATTTTCAAAATCCATGTCCACATGTTTACAATTTCACGTCAAAAAATGGCTAAAATTCCAGTTGAAATTTTGTCAAAGTCCCTTCAAAATTTTCCAATTTTTGTCCCAATTCTTCCCATTCCCATTGAAACTTTTCAAATCCCTCTCCAAATTGTTGAAATTCTCTTGAAGCTTTTAAAATTCTCTCTAGAATTTTCAAAATCCATGTCCACATGTTTACAATTTCACGTCAAAAAATGGCTAAAATTCCAGTTGAAATGTTTTCAAAGTCCCTGAAAAATTTTCCAATTTTTGTCCCAATTCTTCCCATTCCCATTGAAACTTTTCAAATCCCTCTCAAAATTGTTGATATTCTCTTGAAGCTTTTAAAATTCTCTCTAGAATTTTCAAAATCCACGTCCACATGTTTACAATTTCACGTCAAAAAATGGCTAAAATTCCAGTTGAAATGTTTTCAAAGTCCCTTAAAAATTTTCCAATTTTTGTCCCAATTCTTCCCATTCCCATTGAAACTTTTCAAATCCCTCTCAAAATTGTTGAAATTCTCTTGAAGCTTTTAAAATTCTCTCTAGAATTTTCAAAATCCATGTCCACATGTTTACAATTTCACGTCAAAAAATGGCTAAAATTCCAGTGGAAATTTTTTCAAAGTCCCTTAAAAATTTTCCAATTTTTGTCCCAATTCTTCCCATTCCCATTGAAACTTTTCAAATCCCTCTCAACATTGTTGAAATTCTCTTGAAGCTTTTAAAATTCTCTCTAGAATTTTCAAAATCCATGTCCACATGTTTACAATTTCACGTCAAAAAATGGCTGAAATTCCAGTGGAAATTTTTTCAAAGTCCCTTAAAAATTTTCCAATTTTTGTCCCAATTCTTC